>NC_141045.1:34090000-34172500 GCF_052040795.2 Danio rerio | reverse complement strand
ACAGGTGAATTGGGTAGGCTAAATTGTCTGTAGTGTATGAGTGTGTGTGTGGATGTTTCCCAGGCATGGGTTGCAGCTGGAAGGGTAAAAACTTGCTGGATAAGTTGGCGGTTCATTCCGCTGGGGCGACCCCGGATTAATAAAGGGACTAAGCCGACAAGAAAATAAATAAATGAATGTTTCTGTCTGTATTTAATGATATTTATTTATTTAACAGGGACGATGCTCATTCATCAGCAGTAGAACTGTAAATAAGCCAGAGTTTGCCACAAGGGCTAACTTTCATCTATTGCCCCTGCTAGATTTTAAAGGCAGCCTAAAATAAAAAAACACATTATCTCACATACAATAACAGTAAAACGACAAAAGGATAAAACATATAATAAGATTTTCTTAAAATGTTAGACAAAAGAGTTACACATGATTACAAACTTGACTTGCTTTTAGCCATTTCTTTAACTTCCCAGGTAGCAAAGAATTCTGGCCCAGATTTCTGGAACAGCAGGCATTCATCCGCCACTGGCATACAGCATGTGGGCCAAACATGGCCGGGGTTTGGCAGAAATGGTACTGTCTTAAAGGTGGCACACAATACTTTTAAAATGTAGTGTTTGGCCCAGATTTTAATAATTGATATGTGGGCCATGTTAGTTTGCCCTATCTTGACCCACATTTAAATATATATTTTTATTCAAGAGTTCACACTTAGCTCATGATTTATACATAGCTTGTTTGGCATGCTGTCCCAGGAGTAAGCCCTGAGCTTAAGGGATCCTCGAGCCCAGGGCTCCCCCCTTTTTAAATTCAGTTTAATGCAGGGAGGTCTACTACTTTTCGTCTGAGCCAAGATAGCCTTATATTCAATTCAATATGTTTCTGTCTGGCGAAGCAGTGGCGCAGTAGGTAGTGCTGTCGCCTCACAGCAAGAAGGTCACTGGGTAGCTGGTTCGAGCCTCGGCTAAATTGGAGTATTGGTGTGGAGTTTGCATGTTCTCCCTGCGCTCACGTGGGTTTCCTCCGGGGGCTCCAGTTTCCCCCACAGTCCAAAGACATGCAATACAGGTGAATTGGGTAGGCTAAATTGTCCGTAGTGTATGAGTGTGTGTGTGAATGTGTGTGTGGATGTTTCCCAGGCATGGGTTGCAGCTGGAAGGGTAAAAACCCCGGATTAATAAAGGGACTTAGCCGACAAGAAAATGAATGAATGAATGTTTCTGTCTGTATTTAATGATATTTAATTATTTAACAGGGACAATGCTCATTCATCAGCAGTAGAACTGTAAATAAGCCAGAGTTTGCCACAAGGGCTAACTTTCATCTGTTGCCCCTGCTAGATTTTAAAGGCAGCCTAAAATAAAAAAACACATTATCTCACATACAATAACAGTAAAACGACAAAAGGATAAAACATATAATAAGATTTTCTTAAAATGTTAAACAAAAGAGTTACACATGATTACAAACTTGACTTGCTTTTAGCCATTTCTTTAACTTCCCAGGTAGCAAAGAATTCTGGCCCAGATTTCTGGAACAGCAGGCATTCATCCGCCACTGGCATACAGCATGTGGGCCAAACATGGCCGGGGATTGGCAGAAATGGTACTGTCTTAAAGGTGGCACACAATACTTTTAAAATGTAGTGTTTGGCCCAGATTTTAATAATTGATATGTGGGCCATGTTAGTTTGCCCTATCTTGACCCACATTTAAATATATATTTTTATTCAAGAGTTCACACTTAGCTCATAATTTATATATGGCTTGTTTGGCATGTTGTCCCGGGAGAAAGCTCTAAGCTTAAGGGATCCTCGAGCCCAGGGCTCCCCCCTTTTGCAGGGCGAGGGGAGATTGAGCTCAGGTCGATCTCAAACTCCCACGCTGCTGAGACCAAGGCGAACTTCCTGAGAGTAAGACATTAGAAAAAAGGTTTAGGCTTATTTTATCTATAATATAGAGCAGATTTGGATGGTGGGAGGAAACCGGGGAACCCGAGGAGAGCATGCAAACTCCGCACAGAAATACCAGATGACCCAGCAAGGACCCAACGCCTTTGGTATTCTTGCTATGAGTTAACAGTGCTAGTCACTGGGCCACTGTGCCGCCCATTCTGTATAAAGGTGGAAGAAAGGGAGGAGGGGGGGATTCTTTTCAGATGAAGACAGTTGTAGAAAGGGAATGAGGATATATATATATATATATAGTGACTTGGGATCTCTGATTGGAGGATCATGATTAGCTAATGTGGACCAGCTGGGTCAATCATGAGCTCATGCTCCTCTTGAAATTAGTTTAAAATTAAACTTCACTTATTTTCAAATAACGAACAAAAATTCTACCAATCGGGTCGCTTCGAGATAAAGCACACCCATAGCACACCTAAAGATTAATGAGCTTATCAGTTTCATTACAGCCGTGACACACCAACATATCTGGCCCAGTTCAGGCTCAGTAATGGATTATTAAATTGGCTGATACTTGGCCCAGATATGATCCTTTGGCCCTTGTCAGGAAGCCAGACTTGGCGCAGTCATCTTCCATAATTCACTGCAATATGTGGGCCAAGCAAAAGCTGATTGTGTGGGCCAGAGATATTTTGCTATGTGGGTTATTTAAATGTTGAATAATTTGTAACACCCCTTAAATTAATAGGAAGTGTGTTTCAGAAATGGGAGTCTCTAAGTGATGAGACTGACCGTTCAAAAGTTGTACGCCTAAACTGCACAGCACAGTCTCCTCTAGTAATAGATTGATATTCTTAATAGATAATAGTCTTTAGAAATTCGGAAAAAATCGTAATATCTAACACTGCAAAGATAATGAAAGTCCTGAAAAGTCAGAGTCCGTTAAATAAACTCTTAAATCTTCCATATTATTATTATTAATTTTTTTATTTATTGCAATAACGACAGTACATTACAACAAATACAGATACAAAACTGAAAGAAGTATAGTACAATCAATAGGAATATTAAATTTTGAAATAAGTGAGTTGTAATAAATTTAGAACAAATATAATATAGGTAAATCAAAATAAAGACAACGAGAGAGAGAAAGAAACAAACAAAAAAATTAAAGAAATAATTGAGGGCACAAGAGGAAGATAAAACAAATTATTGCAGAAAACTAAACAATGCACATGTTTTATAGGTTTTAATAGCTTTTTGTTGTGAGAATCTGTGATGGTTTTAAATAAAGATCTAGTTCTCGTTTAAAAAAATAAAAAATTAGGCTTACAATGAGTATATTTGCATTTGTATATAAAAAAAAATTCCCAAAAAATAAAATGAGGTTTATGCAAAAAGTTGAATTAAGGAATTGTTTTCTTTT
Source organism: Danio rerio (assembly GCF_052040795.2). Lineage (NCBI taxonomy): Eukaryota > Metazoa > Chordata > Actinopteri > Cypriniformes > Danionidae > Danio > Danio rerio. The sequence goes on along the minus strand of NC_141045.1, from coordinate 34,169,174 downwards.
AAAATAAAACCCCAAAATAACATGTCTATAGCTTAAAGAAAAATCACCACAAACCTTTTGGACAGTTAGAGAGTTCACATCAGATCAAAACGATTTGACAGAGGGACACTCCCAAAACAAGTGAGCAACTGATTCAGAAGAGGTTTCACAGAAAGAGCAAGAGATGTCAATGTCATTTTTGAATTTTTGTAAAAATTGTTTAACAGGATAAAACCTGTGAATGATTTTAAAAGATATCTCTTTAATTTTATTTGTTAAAAAAATATTCCATATTATTATCGTCAGTTAGAGTTAATGTGTCTCACTCACATTTCTCTCTAGAGTGCAGTTAATAATATTCACAACCTGTTTGGCTTTAGTGTAAAAGAAAATGATTACAAAGGCTTTTATTCGTAAAGCATGTCTGCCTTTTATGATTTTAATGATTTTCATCTTTTTTTCTAGGTGCATGGCAGATGTGTTTGTCAACACAACACTGCCGGGTACAACTGTGAGCGCTGTCAAGACTTTTACCATGACGCCCCCTGGAGGCCAGGTGGAAAAGCAGACTCAGATGTTTGCAAACGTAAGTAGCACTCAGGTTGACTATTTACTATAGTTTGAACCTCAAACGGCAATTCAAAAGGCTTTTTAAAAATAAGGAATAGGGAATATGATGTAAAATAAAAAGAAACACACATTACCACATTTGGCTCAACACTCAAGAAGATGTTTCACTAAGAAATCTCACTTTGGTGGTAATTCTCCAGGGCAGGGGTGTCAGAGTTTTGAAACCCTGCTTCAACACACTTACCTTTGAGTTTCAAACAAGCCTGAAGGACTTCGTTTGATCAGGTGTGTTTAATAAGGCTAAACTGTGCAGAGCTGTGGCCCTCCAGGAACTGGGTTTGACACCTGTGCTATTGGGACTTTCTCATAGGTGAAACCTTTTAGCAGTGTTTTGCTTTGTTTGTACCACAAAGCCTGGAAGGATTTTAGCTCCCGAAAACGCCATTTGGGGAAACTAAATTAGCTGTTACTTCAAAGCAGGGTCTAATACAGCAGGAACTACCATTCGTGTATGATGATTGTGTGAATTCATGTGATTGAAGGACAGTGTTAAGACAGTGTATTATGGTATTGTATCTGCATACCATCTTTACTATCATAAGAGACACAACACTCAGAAAATACATCTTCTGTCACTGTGTCCTCCATCCCAGGTGTTGATTCTGTTGAATGCAGCACTTGATGTCAGTGTTGGACAGTTTATATCACTTAAGAGTTCCTTGTGATGATGTAAATGCAACCAGGAAAATGGTCTGTTGGGAAATTAGTTCTCAGGAAACCGGGCTTGGTGGCTAGCAAGGTTATTTTAGTAGGCCTAAACAAAACTAAAACTATGACCATTGGTCAAAAAAATGCTTATTATGTTACATAAAACTCATGAATGAAAAACTGAAATGAAATTACAGCATCAACCTACAGTAACAGGGCTCTGTTCTTGGGCCACTTCTCTTCTCCATCTACGCAACATCTTTAGGATCAGTCATCCATGGATTCTCCTACCACTGCTATGCTGATGATACCCAGCTATACCTCTCTTTTCACCCTGATGATCCCTCGGTTCCAGCTCGCATCCCAGCCTGCCTGTCAGACATTTCACACTGGATGAAAGATCATCATCTTCAGCTTAACCTCACGAAAACAGAAATGCTTGAAGTTTCTGCCAACCCGACTCTACATCACAACTTTTCAAATCCAGATGGACGGGGCAACCATTATCCAAAATGGTGAAAAGCCTTGGAGTAACGATTGATGACCAACTAAACTTCTTTGACCAGATTTCTAGAACTGCTGGATCGTGCAGATTCGCACTCTTTAACATCAGAAAGGTCTGGCCCTTCCTATCTGAACATGCAGCTCAACCCCTTGTTCAAGCTCTTGTTCTCTCCAGACTGGACTATTTCAAGTCTCTACTAGCCGGGCTTCCAGCTAACTCTATCAAACCTCTTCAGCTGCTTCAGAACGCAGCAGCACGAGTGGTCTTTAATGAACCTAAAAGAGCACATGTCACTCTGCTACTCATCCGTTTGCACTGGCTGCCAGTTGCTGCTCGCATCAAATTCAAAGCTTTGATGTTTGCTTACAAAGTGACTTCTGGCTTTGCTCCTTATCTGCTCTCACTTCTGCAGATTTATGTGCCCTCCAGAAACTTGCGTTCTGTGAATGAACATCGCCTCGGGGTTCCATCCCAAAGAGGGAAGAAATCACTTTCCCGAACTCTCGCATTCAATCTGCCCAGTTGGTGGAATGAACTCCCTAACTGCATCAGAACGGCAGAGTCACTCGCTGTCTTCAAGAAATTACCAAAAACTCAACTATTTAGTCTCCACTTCACTTCCTAATCTGCAATTGCCTCTCTGACTCCTCCACTAACTACAAAAAAATAAATAAATACTAATGTTTTGCTTCTTACACTGATTTTACACACCTGAAACTTGCCTACAGCACTTATTCATTGTTGCTCTTATAGTTGTGTAAATTGCTTCCTTGTCCTCATTTGTAAGTCACTTTGGAAAAAAGCGTCTGCTAAATGACTAAATGTAAATGTAAATTAAAGTAACAGTCACTGAAAACTAACTGAGATAAAATAATAATTAGCAAAAACAGTAATTGTTTCCGTATTAATAGTAGCCATTTTAACTACATTTATTATTTTTAATACAAAGAAGTCTGCCTGATTTCATCAGATTGTGTTGCTTTTCAAGCTGCGTTTGTGTGGTTTTGGGGTTAGTGCCTGTTTAAACAATTCAATTATAGACAACAATTCAATTTAGAACTAAGAGATTTGCACAAGAGTTAATGTAAGCTGTATAAACATTACACTTTGCTTTGGTCAACTCTGTAACTCTGTAAACTAATATTACTAAAACAGAAACTATATATAAAAACTGAAACATGCTCACAAAATAAAAACTGAACTAAAACCAACAAAACCATTAATGCGACAATCTAAAACCAGCCTGAAATGAACAGAAAATTTTAAATAGTATTGAATAATAACCACAGCCATGTCACCCTGCAGCCTAGACCGGTTGCTCACTGCTGCTAAGCTGCGCTGAGTCTGATTAGTACCTGGATGGGAGACCACATGGAAAACTAGGCTGCTGTTGGAAGTGGTGAGGCCAGCAGGGGGCGCTTAATCTGAAGTCTGTGTGAGTCCTAATGCCCCAGTATAGAGATGGGGACACTATACTATCATTGAGCACTTTTTAATGAGACAGTGCAGAGAAGTCCTTAATCTGTGGTTATTAAACATTCAATGGCTCTTCTTTTAAAGAGTATGGGTGTAACAACAGTATGACCAAATTTCATTTATCTGCTCTTACTTGCACACTGGTGGTGGTAGTGGTAAGAAGAGATCCCCTCACATGATTGTAAAGTGCTTTGGAAGTATGGCAATACACAATACATGTATTTTATATAAAGTTCTATTTGAGTTCCTGTTACTGCCTGATGGGAAAGCACATTATATGACACCACCAGGGCCTGATTAACCAATGGGCATTATGGGCACATGTGCGCACTTGGGGCCCCTGTGAGGGGGGAAAAAATGCAGATTTTGGAGTGTCTATTTAGGCTAAATGCAAATAGCGCACCTTGTTCGGAATAAGCTATTTGAGGGATTTTCCGCCCATCACTGTTTGATGGACAGAGACAATAACTAAAGAGCACAATTGACAGTAGTGTGAGTGGCGTAGCTCGGAAAGTGCATGCATGGCAACATGTTTTGACACGATCGATCATCAACCTGTTCGAATCCAGCATCTGATGAACTCATTCTTCTTTTTTTCCCCATTACATTTCAGATTGAAAATATATTTACTTTTAATAGAGAGCAAATATAAAAAAAAAAAAAATGAAAATAATGAGAACGTGGAAATAAAGACACAAGTGGCACGTGGGTATTTAATAAGGTTTAGCTTATTTTACATGTGTATAAACAGCATCTAAATAGTTATTTAATTTTTTCTATAAACAGCTACTTTCCACCTGGTGTTAAATGTTAGCAACATCTTAACATAACTAATTTGTATTTATAACGAATACCCTTTAAAGTATACAGTTGAAGCCAGAATCATTAGCCCCATATGGAATTTTTTAAACATTTTTAAATATTTCCCAAATTATGTTTAACAGAGCAAGGAAATTTTCACAGTATGTCTGATAATATTTTGTCTTCTGGAGAAAGTCTTATTTGTTTTATTTTGGCTAGAGTAAAAACAGTTATTAATTTTTTAAACTTCATTTTAAGGACAAAATTATTAGCCCCTTTAAGCTATTATTTTTTTCGACTCTTCAGAACAAACTATTTTTATACAATAACTTGCCTAATTACCCTAACCTGCCTAGTTAACCTAATTAACCTAGTTAAGCCTTGAAATGTTACTTTAAGCTGTATATAATCTTGAAAAATATCTAGTCAAATATTATTTACTGTCATCATGGCAAAGATAAAATAAATCAGTTATTAGAGATGAGTTATTAAAACTATTATGCTTAGAAATGTGCTGAAAAAATCTGCTCTCCGTTAAACAGAAGTTGGGGGAAAAAATAAACAGGGGGGCTAATAATTCTGACTTTAGTACTGCTTTAGTGAATTTGAATAAGTACACTAAAAACTATTAATTTTCACTAATTTTATTAGTATTTTTTCTTAATCAAAGTGTGCTTTAAATGCTTTAAAAATAAGTACAATATGTGTAGACTATAAATATATGTAGGCAGGCAATAGAATATTTATTTATTTTATTAAAAAACATTATAATATTCTTATTGTTTAATTCAACTTTAGGGGTTCGGCCGAGTAGGGGGCCCAACAAGACAATGTGCCCAGGGGCCTCTGAATTCTTAATCCAGGCCTGCACACCACTCAGGAGTTTTTCCAACTTTTTTTTCATGCTAACATTCCCACATGCTAACATAAAACTGCTCTTTAATGTTCTAGGTTGTAACTGTCATGGCCATTCAGAGAAGTGTCACTTTGAGTTAGCGCGCTATCTGGCCACTGGTGGGGTTAGCGGTGGTGTGTGTGATGACTGCAGGAACAACCGCATTGGACCTCAGTGTGAGCTCTGTGGGCCGTTTTACTACCAGGACCCTCAACGCTCTGTGGACGACCCTTATGCCTGTATACGTGAGTTATCTTGTGCCAAAAAAATTGATGCATATTCTACAGTGTGCTTTACATCATCTCAAATATCAATTTCATTCAGGCAGAAAATGCACTGAGAAAAAGGATCCCACATGTCTCTGTTTTGTCCTATTTCATGTCCAGCTTGTGACTGTGATCTTGATGGGTCGGTGGAGCGTGGTCTGTGTGATCCAGTGAATGGCCGGTGTGTGTGCAAACAAAACGTCGAAGGAGAGCGATGTGACCGCTGCAAGGTTGGGTTTTACGGATTCAGCCGGGACGATCCTAGCGGCTGCCAGTGTAAGTGTTGATTCACCCACGGAAGGGTTTTTCACAGCTGAAATGGGTAACCCTGGAGAGTTAATTACTCAAACGTGGTGCTAATGGGACTCCAGAACAGGGTTTCATAAATGCAATTAAAAGGCATAGTTTAGAACAGGGGTCACTAATCTCGGTCCTGGAGGGCCGGTGTCCCTCCGGGGTTTAGCTCCAACTTGCCTCAACACACCTGGCTGGATGTTTCAAGTATACCTAATAAGACCTTGATTAGCTTGTTCAGGTGTGTTTGATTAGGGTTGGAGTTAAAATCTGCAGGACACCGGCCCTCCAGGAACAAGTTTGGTGACCCCTGGTTTAGAATAACAAGTGGATTCTGAAAATCCTAAATTCATTTATACATTTACTAATTTATCAATCCTTAACTTATTTATACATATCAAGTGTGCAGGTGTAATTTCCTGGGAACCATACAAGTGGGCAACCCTTGCGATCCGACAACAGGAAGGTGTATCTGTGAGCACTTCGCTTACGGCTCACAGTGTGACCAGTGTCTGGTGAGTGTCTCAATCAGACCCAAGCACATAACCATAACTGAGTTACACTTTAAAGAGCCCATATTATACATGAAATAGGGTCATATCTTGGTTGTAAGGGTCTCCAACAACCGTCTAATATGCATGCAAGGTCAAAAAACACTTTCATGGTCTTATAATCTGCATTTATTTTTACCTAATTATCCCAGCGACTCCTGTATGAATCGTCCAGTGATTCATTTGTTCCCAAACCCCTCCTTAGCGCGAAGCTAATCTGCGCTGATTGGACCGATGACAGTCTGTTGCGATTGGTCGACTGCCTTCAGTCAGAGAGTGAAATGCACACAAACACACATATTGCCCTCGTCCTTGCGCGCGCACACAAACACACACACACCTCCGGACGACAACGCTCCCGCTTCCGCCCGCACCCGCCAGTTTTTAGCCTGAACCCGACCGCTCCCGCTTATATTAAGAATTTGTTGTCCCGGTGCCCGACCCGCCCCGTTTTCTGCCCGCCGCGCCGGATCCCGCTACAGAGCAGGGGAGAACATAACCGAAAATCCCCCAGCTAAACAGTCCAGACAGCCAAGCTGTCTGTATAAACACACACACAGCACCAAGCAGACACACAGGCAAAGCTCTCTTTCTCTCTCATTCGCATAGCAATATCCGCGATATTGCTAGACAGCCCGCTCCCATCCCAAATTAAACCCGTTACCGACTGCTCCTGCGATTTATTCGGAAATGTATTCCCGCGCGGCAGAAATCTGGTCGTGTCCTGCGGCGGGAATGCAGACCTCTACGCATGGATCTCCGTAAACAAAGCAGCACGCGTCGCGTTTTTAACGTGGCTTTGCGCGCGATAAGAGAATATAGCCAGTTAACGTGATACAGTACACGTGGTTACAAGTAACAAATCACAACTAAATACATTTGCAAGCTAGAGTCAACGAGGCAACAACTTTAATCGCACGTACTACTTGAGAAATGGAGGAAGAAACCCATCCTGACATGTCCAGCAGTAAGTTACTCTTTACTGATCCTTTCTTTAACAAACGGCGATGAAGTATTCTTTGTAGCATGTAGTTTGCAGAAGTTTCCAGTAGTTTCCAACTGCTTGGTTATAATGCTGAGGTTTCATCTTTGGGTAGAGATTCGATAATATCCATCTGCAGTGTGACTTCAATCGACCGGCATGTTTGTGTGCGTGTGTTTGTGGGTGTGTGTGTGTGTCTGGGTTTCTGCGTCAGAGGGTGGGGCCTCAGGTTTGAAATCTCCCGGGTTTGCGCGTGCATGTGAATAACTTGGTTTCGTTCATACGTCATGGCGAAACACCTAATGACTCGGTATCAAGGCGACTCGTTTGAAACACTATGAGTCGACTCTTTTATAGATGAATCAACCGTTTTAAACACTGTACACTTACAGATTTAAGCCTTAGCTGGATACTTCACTTCACTTAGAGCTGTGTTACACACTACATGGAGGGGCATTTTCAAAAACCCATAATATGGGCTCTTTAATATTTGATTCCCACTTTTCCAGCCAGGTTACTGGGGTCTGGGAAACACAGTGTATGGCTGCATACCCTGCGACTGTGACATTGGAGGGGCACTGAAAACAGAGTAAGCTACTATAGTTTCCTATCTACAGTACATTACTTCTTCTTCTTCTTTGGCCTTAGTCCCGTATGATTGCGGGGTCGGCTCCTACAGTACATTACTAATATTTGATAAATTGTTTACAAGATGGTATGTGTATTTCCACACAGATGTTCCTCGGTGGATGGCCAGTGTAAATGCAGGCCTAACATGGTCGGCCAAAAATGTAATGATCCGGCTCCTGGATATTTCCTGGCTCCTCTTGATTTCTACATCTATGAGGCTGAGAACGCAGCACCTCTGGTAAGAGGCCATGAATGGTCACATGTGATTTTTCGGTGACACTTTATTTTGATGGTCCATTTGAGTATTAGTAGACTTTCTGCTTAATATCTGTTGATAATGCTTCTTCAACAGACATTTAACTGACTGTAAGAAACTTTGCAAGTACATGTCAACTTACACTAACCCAAACCTAACAGTCTACTTATAATTTAATGATAATTAGTTGCAATGTAACATAAATTCAACAAACCGACCACCAAAATAAACCGTGACCAATTTTTCAGCAAACACTCCAATATGACATTGCACAAAGTGAATGCCAATTCACAAAGTACGATACATGCTGATCAACGGCTAATCCATATCCATTTCCTTCCTCTAAACCCAATAACAGTTTTATAGCAATCATGTAGAAGTGCATAAATCTGCCTAAACTGTAAATGTATCCCTTAATTCTGATTGGCTGATTGAAATGTTGTTCCAGGATCAACTTAGATGTTAATCCAGAAACATGTCCCACTTGTGTCACGGTTGCAGGTTTGTGCGCCTTTAGGAGTGTCTGTTTTGTCACGTGGGTTTGTTTTGTTTTGGTGGTCACACGTTACAATAAGGTTCATTAGTTAATGTTAATTAATGCATTTACTAACATGAACAAACAATGAACAATACATTTACTACAGTATTTATTCATGTTAACGTTAGTTAATGAAAATACAGTTGTTCATTGATAGTTCATGTTAACTTATGGTGCATTAATTAATGTTAACAAGCATGGACTTAAATATTATTAATGCATTAGTAAATGCTCAATTATGATTAATAAATTCATGATTAGTTCATGTTAGTTAATGCATTACCTAATGAACCTCATTGTGAAGTGTTTCCGTTTTGGTTGTCCACGTGTATTTGTTATGGTCACGTGTTATGACGGTACTCAGCTGTTTTGATTAGCTCGCCAGCTGAGGTTTATTATTGTGTCTATATCAGGACAACGCTTTGATGTTTCCTTGTCAGTTCATTGTGTTTGCTCATGTGTGTCTGTCTGTGCTCAGGACTGTGAGGAGTGGCTGCTCGACCCGATTCGTCTGTCGGTTTCCCGTTTGTCACAGCCCTATTTCCCTCGAGAACTCTCTATTACTCTGTCCTGTTTAGTTTATTCTGACTGTGTCAAATAAACTTTTACTTGCATTTTGGATCCTTCTCAGTATCTTATTAGCCCGTGACAACTTGGTGCACTGCAAAAAAAGCTTTTCTTTCTTAGATTTTTTTGTCTTGTTTCTAGTCCAAATATCTAACAATTCTTAAATCAAGAAGAATTTTCTAGTCAAGCAAAACTTATAGTCTTGTTTTAGGAAATAATATGCCAAAATGAAGTCAGTTTTTTCTTAAAACAAGCAAAATAATCTGCCAATGGTGTAAGAAAAATAATCTTAAAAGAAAAACAAGATTATTTTGCTTACCCCATTGGCAGATTATTTTGCTTGTTTTAAGGAAAAACTCACTTAATATTGGCATATTATTTCTGAAAACAAGACATTATGTTGGCTTGCCTAGAAAATGCTTCTTGATATCAGAATTTTTAGGTATTTGGACTAAAAAAAGGCAAAAAATCTAAGTAGCAAAAGCCTTTTTGCAGTGTGAAAACAGGTTGGCATTGATGGTAAGGGTCACGATGGTTGGGTATTAGCCAACATTGGTCCATCGTTTAGTATCGGTCAGGTTTGTTTTTTGCCGTGTTCCTCATGTCTGTTCCAGCTTTGATTGGATGTAGCAAATTAGTCTGTACATGAGAATAAAAGCTTTGAAAAAAAGATAAAAGTGAGCAAAGAATTCAAAGGCAAAGACAGAAGGTTGTTCTGATGTTACTTAATCTTACCTGAGCATTTCAGCATGCGGATATTTTCAAAACAACACAACACTGACGGCTTTTGACACTGTTAGTTCTTTGTAGTCAGCTTGGTGTGTCACTGCCTTAACAGACAATTTGTCAGGTTTTGTAGGATCAATGTGTTACCCCTGACAGTGTGTTAGCTGACGCTTGTTTTCAGTAACGAAACACTGAATCCATATTTGCCAGGACATGGAATCATTTTCCACATTGGTTGGCATCTGTCAATGTAGTGTGAATTAGAGGTCTGCAGTACAGCCGCAGGACCCGACCAAATTTCTCGCGGCGCGGGTATACATTTCCAAATAAAGAGCGGGATTGGTCGGTAACTGGTGTAATTTTGGACGAGAGTGGCCGGTCTAACAATATTGCTCCCGACTTGCGAACGAGCGAGCACACGTATGTATGTGTGTGAATTTAGCTTGTTTGTTGCTGTTTATGTGTGTGTGTGCGCGCGCAAATGAGAGAGAGCTTTGTGCTGTGTGTGTGTGTGTGTGTGTGTGTGTGTGTGTGTGTGTGTGTGTGTGTGTGTGTGTGAATGAGAGAGCGTGATGCTGTCTGTGTGTGTGTGTGTGTCACTTGCTTGTTTGGTGCTTATTTATGTGTGTGTGTGTATACAGACAGCTTGTAATAGGCTGTCTGGACTCTGTGTAGCTGGGTGGTTTTTGGTTTTGTCTCCCCCCCTTTAGCAGGACCGGGCGTAGCGGGTAGAAAACAGAGCGGGTCGGGCAGCGGGACAACAAATGCTGGATATAAGCGGGAACGGTTGTGTTCGGACTAAAACCTGGCAGGAACGGGCGGGACCGGGATTCAAAATTTAGTCCCGTGCAGATCTCTAGTGTGAAATGGCCTAACACATCAACAGTGCATCTACTCTACTGCAATTTTGAAAATTTTAGTTTTGCATTCTTAAGATTGACTAAGATGTCATGCCATGATGCATCAATCTTTAGTCTTAATTTGTATATTTATAAATCAGGTGTCTCAAACCCACGGCCCGCAGGTCGATAGCTTGTGGCCCCGCCTTAATTTAAAAGTTTAATGTTATTGCGGCCCACAATTTTGATATGTATAGCACTTAACAGTGTTGTATGTGGAGCTGAATGAACTTACCAATCACGGTGGGGTATATGGCTTTAGGGGTGTGACATCGGCTGGGCTTGACATAGGCAGAGATACATTTCTCATTTAAAGTTTCAGCAGTGTTGCCATGGAGTGTTATGTATTTTTAAATTGTTTATTTTATCATCTTATTTTGTGCTAAAAAAATCCAATCTTCTCAAATCTCTATTTTTATTTTTTAACACAAAATAAGATGAAAAAAAATAAACGAATTAATAACTAATAATATAATTAATTTCCTTTGGAAAACCTGATGCAGTCCACCCTAATCCAGACTCTGCCTCCAGCGGCCCCCAGAAAAATTGAGTTTGAGACCCCTTGTATAAATGGATGTTAACAAAACAAAATGAGGGTTTTCATTCAGTTCAACAGCAGTTCATGACTGTAAGGGTATACTCACATTAGGTACAATTGTACAATATGCACAAATCACGTCTCCCCCGACGGCCCGAACTCACATTACATTCGGGCCTGGGCATGCTTACGTCTTTGATGATGCGCTGTTCAGTTTAAGAAGCGCTCTTGTTCAGCACAGTGGGGATTTCTTTAATCATATCGTTTTAGTCATTTGGGATGCGGTGACACGCAGTCAGATAATTCGCCGAACAGATCAGCCACTTTTGACGCCAAGCAACGAGGGCCGGCCAAGTGAACCATGCCTGAACCTGATTCAGAGCACTCACACTTCTCCAACAATCTGAAAAATGTGCCTGGGCACGCCAAGTCAAGATAAATACTAAAAGATATATTTTTTAACACGAGATAAGATTTACATTGAACAATACATATCAAAATACTTTTCTTAGATGTGTGTACCTGCACTGTAAATAAAATAGTAAGTTGTTGTGACTCAATGTTGAGTCAAAAATGGACAAACCCAACTATTCGGTCAAAAAGCGTCAAATTTAATAAAAAAATTAACCCTATGTCCGTTTATTCATATTTGTCTCAAAATTGGCTTATGACAATCCAGAAATTTGTTTAGAGTGTGTGTTCAATGTGTATTAAACCACAACATTTCACCAATTTCTAATGTTTAATTAACATGTAAGGTACTTTAAATGAGAAAAAAGTCCACTCTACATCTTCCACTCTTTGCTTCCACAGGCGGTAATCTCTCCTTTTATAGGTCCCCCTCCATTTGTATACCCCACTGAAGGGATACCTGAACGACCAACCAAGCTTCCTCTCTGCCCCCCTGCTCCGAAACCCAGCTCAGTACCTTATAGAGAACAAACAACAGTGCAGCCATCTCCAGCCCCACACAACCCCCAAGTCACGCTGCCCATGTGTGAGCACTACTTCAGACAGAGGGGTTATGACTTTAAGATCAGTAACGGAAGGCTTGTGGTGGTCAAGCGTGAGAAAAGGCAAACTCGAAGACGAAGACAAGGCCAGGTGAGGCTCTTAATGACTTTTATTCATAATCTACACTCACGGGTCACTTTATTTAGTACACCTATCCAACTGTCCGTTAACGTAAATTTCTAATCAGCCAATTACATGGCAGCAACCAAATGCATTTAAGCATGTAGACATGGTGATGATCTGCTGCAGTTCAAACGGAGCATCAGAATGAGGAAGAAAGGAGATTAAAGTGACTTTGAAGGCAGCAGGGTTGTTGGTGCCAGATGGGCTGGTCTGAGTATTTCAGAAACTGCTGATCTACTGGGATTTTCACCCACAACCATCTCTAGGGTTTGCAGAGAATGGTCTGAAAAAGAAAAAATATCCAGTGAGCATCAGATCTGTGGGTGTAAATGCCTTGTTGATGCCAGAGGTCAGAGGAGAATGGCCAGACTGATTTGAGCTGATAGAAAGGCAACAGTATCTCAAATAACCACTCGTTACAATTGAGGTCTGCAGAAGAGCATCTCTAAACATACAACACGTCCAACCTTGAGGCAGATGGGCTACAGCAGCAGAAGACCGCACCGGGTGCCACTCCTTTCAGCAAAGAGCAGGAAACTGAGGCTACAATTCACACAGGCTCACCAAAGTTGGACAATAGAAGATTGAGAAAACGTTGCCTGCTCTGATGAGTCTCGATTTCTGCCGCGACATTTGGATGGTAGGGTCAGAATTTGGCATCAACAACATGAAAGCATGGACCCATCCTGCCTTGTATCAATGGTTCAGGCTGGTGGTGGTGTAATGGTGTGAGGGATATTTTCTTGGCACACTTGGTGCCGATTAGTTCCAACTTTGGCCCTTTAGTACAAATTAAGCATAATGTCAACTCCACAGCCTACCTGAGTATTGTTGCTGACCATGTCCATCCCTTAATGACAACAGTGTACTTATCTTCTGATGGCTACTTCCAGCAGGATAATGCACCATGTCATAAAGCGTGAATCATCTCAGACTGGTTTCTTGAACATGACGATGAGTTCACTGCACTCAAATGGCCTCCACAGTCACCACAACTCAATCCAATAGAGCACCTTTGGGATGTGGTGGAAAGAAAGATTTGCATCATGGATGTGCAGCTGACAAATCTGCAGCAATAACGTGATGCTATCAAGTCAATATGGAGCACAATCTCTGAGGAATATTTTCAGTACCTTGTTGACTCTATGCCACAAAGGATTAAGGCAGTTCTAAATGCAAAAGGAGGTCCAGCCCGGTGCTAGTAAGGTGTACCTAAGAAAGTGGCCGGTGAGTTTATATCTTGGCTCAAATCAGTTGCTCCTTGTTGTTCCATATTCTTGCTTAAATGTAAAGGAGATAGAGCTTTCTCTGTTGCAGCTCCAAGGCTCTGGAACGACCTTCATCTGTCTGTAAAATCTTCTTCAACACTAGCCTTATTCCAGAGTGTGCTAAAAACTTTTTTCTGTTGCTTTTAAAAAGGTCTTGTTGGATTTGTTTATGTTTCACAATATTGTTTCTTTTTTCTTTGGTTCCACATGTGCTGTTAAAAGTGCTTTAGAAATAAATTGAGTTCAGTATAATGGTGTGTGATCAAATGTGATTATCTTACCTTGGCTGTTCCCATGCAGAGGACAATCCCCTTTGAACCAGGCTCACCTCTTCAGATCCTCCTGCGCCAACGTGCCAATGATCAGTCCATCACGTGGACTGGATTGGGTTTTGTGCGAGTTCAGGATGGAGCTGGACTTAGATTTACCGTCAGCAACATTCCAGCAACACTTGACTATTATGTAGTTGTCCGCTATGAACCAGAGGTCAGCCAGTGTTTTTGTTCAATATTTGAATGTGGATGTTTGTTTGAGATGTTCTGGTCCATTTCACATTTATGTTTTCTCAACATTATCTTTGCAGTCCACCGATGATTGGACAGCTATTGTGAGCATTTTATCTTTTGGATCAGAGGATGAACGGTGTCCGAATGACCAATCAAACAAAATGTTTACTCTTCCTGCCTCTGGAAGGTGAGAAGGTTATACAGTATTTTTGCATGTATTTAATGGCTATTTTAATATCTTTTGTTGTGTGCCAGTTTAGTAATGGTAAAAACCTGAATTTATTGTCTATTCATTGTTTAGTTGTACGTATGTCATTCTAGACTACAATGTTTTAAAGGTTTTTTGTTGTAACTTTTTTTGCCATACAGTGAAAGATTTCTAGTTGAATGTTGTTGCTGACTCTATTAACATCATACCTGCCAAGAGTTCCTTTTTTACCGGGAGTCTCCCGTATTTCATACCAACCTCCTGCCACCCTCCCGTTTTGTTATTTCTACCAGAAAGACTCAGGCGGTGGATAATCGTTTTAACATTTATTGAAAAAAGCATAAAACATTGCAATTTCAATTACTGTCCTTTGTGTAAAGTCCTTTGGCCCAAGCCCTGTCAATGATGCAGGTCTCTTGAAGAGCTGGCAAATACTGCCTAAAGATGAAGACAGGGCAGAGCCAACCCCCTGTGAGAATGGGGCCCAACCTGATGGTAGTGGGGAGGATGAAGAGAACTTCGGCTACGCCACCAATGAACAGCGAAGGAAATTGGTTTGGTGGCTTATTTATATAACTCACTTGATCATTATTGGCTGAATTGATAATTATGAAGAATGACAGAATTAGAGTCTTCCTGGTAGAACCTTCGCTGAATCCCGTAATTTCAAGCCCCCCGGTGCTCAACTTTTTGGTACAGTCTTTAACACCCCCTGGTTGCCAACTTTGGTATAGTATCCCGCTCGAAACCCGGTGCATGTTACAGTTAATTACCTGGTTCTCATTTGTTTTTTTCAGACTACTCACCCCCGACACCAAAACCCCAACCACCCCCCACTCAGTGTCGAGATCCGAAAGTGCAAGTGTTTCGAAACACTGCACCGAAGCATAATCCGAAACACCCAGGTCACATGACTAAGGTGATTTGAAACACCTAGGTCACATGACTAAAGTGTTTCAAAACATCAGGTCATGTGACTTAAGTGTTACAGAGCTTCAGACTTTTCATTTTTGTCACCTGGCTAATCTGTGTTTGATTGACAGGTCTGCACAGAATAACTGTGCTGCAAATGGCCTTGAGCTGGAATCCCGACTTGTACAAATACTCTGAAATTATGACTTGATGGATTTTAATAACGTTACTTTTTTATGACCAAAACATTACATATTTATTCACAAAGTGCTCATTCGGATATCAAACCGATGTTAAAGCAAAACACGTACAAGAACAAAGCATTTAAAAACTAACATCTATAGCTGCATCATCCTGGATTCGAACCCATTATCTCAGAATGCCGTTTAGGAACAATCACCGCTTCACTAAAACAATTGAAACCGCTACTCTACAACATGGAGTTTAATACCTCAATTTGTTTAACTGTTTCTGTGCTGAAGCTGCCCCAAAGCAATACATAAAAAATGACCACTAGTTGTCACTGTAGAGACGGGTTTCAAAACGTTTCGAAGCTTCGACATATTTGCTTAGATGTTTCAATTGTTTGCCTAGGTCTTGTGCACTAGATTAGAGTGTGCAGTTTAATATTCACTGTTGAGAGTCCAAACACTGAAGAGCAAATCCATCGATGCGCAGCTCTACAAGTCCCAAACCATGCAAGCCCTTGGCAACAGCGGCAAGGAAAAAACTTCAACAATTGGTGAAAGTGAAGGATAAAAAGCCTTGAGAGCAACCAGGTTTAGTTGGGCACAACCATTTCTTCTCTGGCCAAACGTCTTGTGTAGAGCTGCAGTCTAGGTGCCAGAGGCTGGAGAAAGCTGGTCATCAGCAAAGATTCGTCTGTCCCTGGAGCGTCACAGGAATCAGTTTTATGCTCTCGGCCTCTCCATGACCCCCACAGCAGCTGCTCAGGATACGGCCTGGTCCGGGATTATGGAAACCTTGGGATCATCTCTTCACAGGTCTTGGATCGCATCAGTGGCGCTGCAAAATCTCTGGGGCTCTCGGGATGAGTATCCCCTGGTGGAAATAGAGAAAATGAGTATAATTAGCCTAGCTAGTCATAGTGCATATAAATGAGATGCGTGGAGCACATTCATGCATCATACCTCTATGTAATGCATTAAGTGAGTGCTTTACTAAATTGATAGGTCTTTAAGCTAGTTTTGAACTGCGAGTGTGTCTGAGCCTCAGACATTATCATGAAGCCTATTGCAGAGTTTAGGAACCATAAATGAGAAGGCTCAACTTCCTTTACTCGACTTTGCTATTCAAGGTACTATCAGAAGCCATGAGTTTTGAGGAGGCTGGTTAGATAAACAAGAGCTAAATTATTTAAAAGATTATTTTCAAAACTTGAATCTTACAACATTTTACTATTCATAAACAGAACAGCCACTCTGGATCTTCCAGTGTGCCTCAGTGATGGTAATCAATACCATGTGGACATCACGTTTAGAAAGCAGCCCAGTGAAGACCCTCACAGCAGCTCATTCATCCTGATTGACTCTGTAAGCAAGCCAGATTTTGTTTTAGCAAGATCATTGGAAATGATGCAATTGAAAGTTCACCGACTTCTGCTTACCCTATGTTTTATTTTTAATCACAGCTAGGCCTCATTCCCAAAGTGGAGTCTGTCCCAAACTTCTGCTCACAGTCATATCTATCCCAGTTTCAACAATACCGGTGCATTGAGCTGGCTGTACAGGCAGGAGGTCAGACACTTCCTGAAGTTTGTGAGATGCTTATTGGATCTATGTCAGCTTTTATTCACAATGGCGCAGTGTGTGAGTATCATCCATATTTACACCTCAGATATACACATACCCATTTAAACATCCAACATGCGCTACTACCAAGAGTACATGTATATCTGTGCAAATCAACAGCTTGCAACTGTCATCACGTCGGAGCATATGGCTCATCTTGCAATAAATTTGGTGGACAATGTCAGTGCAAACCCAACGTTATCGGCCGCTGCTGTGATTCTTGTGCTCCCCTGACATATGGGCTTGGACCCAATGGCTGCTCACGTAAGACATTTTCTCATATTTCTCATATTGTGGTCATGTATAAGGGCTTTTTGCATCGAATGAACTTTTTTACAATTCCTAGAACTACCACAGCAGAAGCTGGAAATGATTTTAGCTCCACGAGTTCACGCTAAGATATCGTTTGACAAATGTTAGCAGGTTTGGCATGCTGTCCCGGGAAAGAACCCTGAGCTCGGAGATAATTGAGCCCAGGGCTCCCGCCTGGTCGATAGAGCATGTAAGGGGGGGTTTAATGGCTCATTCCACTGACTGGCACAGTACGGTACGGTTCGGGTCGGTACGGGTTACCTTTATCAGGCTTGCGTTTCCACTACCAAGGTTACCCTTTTGGTGGGCGTGGTGTATGACAAAGTTTCAGTCGACATAATTTTCGCTCGAGAAAATGTCTACAATAAAGCTGCACAGGTCGTTCACATATCATATGAACAGCACTTCTCACAAAACAGATGCTTTACACACATACATACTTGTGTATAAATGTTTATTACTAACTTTTCTATAAACAGGAGTTGATTATAAATGCAGATCAATGACGGTGCGAAATAGCCTACTGTAACGTCTGTAATTATATTAAATAAATAAATAAATGAATAAATAAATGAACATATATGAGCACATACAGACCCTTACAGTCTCCGATATGTTACCAACTACAGAAGAACTACACAAAGCAGACATTTTGTCGTTAATTAGGTTCAAAACAACACAAAGTATAGCCTACAGTCAGTGAAAACCTCTCATCTGTGTCTGTAGTCTTCAGCAGCACATGAAGCCTCTGTTAGAGAGCCATTCCATCATTCCCAGTTCATATTAGTCCAAAAGGTGATAATAAAGATTAAAACAAGGCAGTTTGTTCACGTTTGCTGAAGAAATAACGTGCTCCTTGGCTTCGCCTTTTTTACCCGCGCTCCACTCTCGCGTTTGGCCTTTTCTTTCTGAATGTGTCTCTCGCGTTTGTCAGCTTCTCACAGGATCGGGTTTCCTAAGCTTGTCAATAATCAAGTGCATGTTATTATTATCAGATCAAGAAGTTTGTTATTTCAGAGACGCGCGGTGAGCGCAAGAAAGAAAGCGAAACCACTCGGGCTTCAGACTGGCTCGTTAAAAACTACGCGGCACAGGGTGAATCTGCTCTTCTCCATGGCTTTGTGGCTGTTTATCATGACGACGACAGGGTTTGTTTGCAGGATCGACCATGGCTGCATATGTATTCATAATTCTGCTGTAATCTCTCGCTGTGTATTTCAAACATGGCAGGTCCTTTGTTTACATTCTGGCTTGTTGAGTCTACGAATGAAGTATCTCTGTAAACCAATAGCGTTCAGCTGCGCGTGTAGCTACGCCTTTTGGGACCCTTTCTGCAGTTTGGGACCCTTTCGAAAGAGTCCTGAAAAAGTGGTACGGTACGGTTTGGTTCGGTACACCTTTTGACAGTGGAAACGGCCATACAAGCGTACCAAACCAAACCGTACCATGCCACTCAGTGGAAACGGGCCATAAGAGATCAGGTGGCTCTCGAGAGCTCCCCGTGGTAGCGGAGGAAAGGGGGAGAAGGAGTGGATGGGGGGTTTCTTTGGAAAATGAAGGTAAAGGAGTAGTTTTTGCTAGGCTACTTAAAGTGAGTTTGCATTAATCTGATTGGCTACCTAATGGTTGTAGATGGGAAACCAGCTGCGGTCAATAATATCACGTGCTCCTCTTGAAATTAGTTTGTGAAACTTCACTTAATGTAAGTGTAGGCTGATTGGGTGCATACCATAATTAATATCAGCACAGTATTTTACCACCTGTAGGAGACACATTTTTTCTCTCCATATGCACTTCACACCTTCTTATTAGCAATCTTATTTCTGGGAAAATATTGTTCTTTTTTGAGTGTGCAGGTGAGTGGGCTTGACAAACCATCCGTAGAAGACACACCCCTCAATATGCACCAGGCACTTCCACCCAGTTACAAAGACTAAAATTAAACTTGTCCTGCCATATATATTGCTGCTCTCTGGTGATTTATTTATCCTCATTTGTAAGAAGCTTTGGTTAAAGTATCTGCTACATGAATAAATATAAATGCAAAGTGTTATGTGACATAAACATATGGTAAGTTAATGTTAGCGGAATTTACCCGTTGCCCTTGTTTGCAGTGATATGTAGCACTACAAGTGATTTACTCCTTTTTTCTGTTTCAATCGCATATCTTTTTTTACCTCAGTCTTTTCCCTGTTTATTATCAAAAAACACATGACACACGATGAAAACACAGCTTTGATTACGGTGTCCTCCATACTGTAGTTGATTTTGTTGAATGCAGCTTTTCATGGTATTTTCTGTCTGCTTATGTCACTTCAGAGCTCCTAATGACATTGTTAAATGCAACCATAAAGATGATGGTCCAGGCAAATTAGTTCTTGGGGAACTGGGCCTGGTGGATAGTTTGAAAACCCCTAATACGTAGTTAGCATGACAATTTAATGTTTATATACAGTGCTCAGCATATATGACTACACCCCTCACTAATCTATCCTTTATATTCATATTCTAATAGGAAGCTATACAATATTATATTTGTGTAATGTGTATATATACATTAGATTAGATAGCACTGAAGAAAAATCTGGAGCTTATCTAACAAAATAACTTACGATAATGGTCCAATAATTTGTACACATAAATGTATGTTATAGAAAATTTTAAATACAAATTTAACAAAAGAGAAAAAAATATAAGAAAAATTTTGTTGAAATTTTGTAGATTGAAATTTATATATATATATATATATATATATATATATATATATATATATATATATATATATATATATATATGTATATGTGTGTGTATATATATATATATATAGTATAAGTGGGCATGTATTAAATTTTTTTGTTAATTTTTTTATCTAGATGAATCTCACTGTAATCTTGAAATAAATCTATATTAATCTAGATTAAAATGGCTCATTTGAATTCTGCCGAAGGCATTTAGAATATGTGTGCTGCCCAAATAATGGCTAAAAGTAAGTCTTTGAGAATATGTTTTTCAAGCCAGGTGATGCATTTGACCAGGGGCTTATCTCCTGTTTCCAAAATGAATCCCAAACTGCTTAAGAAACTGTTCTACTGGGATAATTGGTGATGAAAAAAATGTTGTTCAATAAGATGTGCTTGTGTTTACTAACGGTTTATTCAGTTAAACATGAATTTTAACCTGTAGGCCTACATAAGCTCCAAACAGCCATTTTTGATTAATCTTTCTTACACAGTCCATACATATGCACACATGATACATTCTAGACATAAACACACTCCATACATTTGCACACATGATACATTCTAGACATAAACACACTCCATACATTTGCACACATGATGCATTCTAGACATAAACACACTCCATACATTTGCACACATGATACATTCTAGATATATACACACTCCATACATATGCACACATGATACATTATAGACATAAAGACACTCCATACATTTGCACACATGATACATTCTAGACATATAGACACTCCATACATATGCACACATGATACATTCTAGACATGTAGACAGTCCATACATATGTACACATGATACATTCTAGACATATACACACTCCTTACATATACACACACACAATAAATTCTAGACATTAACACACTCCATATGCACATTATACATATACACACACGATACACTCTTTACATATACATGTGTTTATGTCGGTTTATGTCTACTTAAACACACTCCATACATATGCACATTATAAATATACACACAAATATACTATTTTGATTATATTGATACACACTCCATACATTTGCACACATGATACTTTCTAGACATATACACACACCACACATTTGCACATTATACATATACACACATGTACAGTTTTTACATATACACATTATACTCACATGATACACTCGTTATATATACATTTATATACACAGACTGACATGATACACCCTATACATTTACACACATGATTTACTCCTGTCTGCGTCTGGGATAGAACCCGGGTCTCTGGTGTGCAAGGTGAATGACTTACCCACTGAGCTATTGGAACACATGATATACATGATACATTCCAGACAATAACACAGTCCATACATATGCACACACGTACAGTTTTTACATATGCACAATATACTTACCTGATACACTCATTACATATACAGGTTTATACACAGACTGACATGATACAATTACACACATGAAATACCCCTGTCTGCGTCTGGGATAGAACCCGGGTTTCTGGTGTGCAAGGTGAATGACTTACCCACTGAGCTATTGGAACACATGATATACACACGAAACATTTATATATACATGTATATACACAGACTGTATATATATATACACACACACATGATAAATTCTAGACATTAACACACTCCATATGCACATTATACATTCTTTACATATACATTCTTTACATATACATGTATATACACAGACTGACATAATACACCCATACACACACTCCATACATATGCACATTATGCATATACACACACATACTATTTTGAATATATTGATACACAGTTCATACATATGCACACATGATACATTCTAGACATTAACACACTCCATATGCACATTATACATATACACACACGATACAGTCTTTACATATACATGTATATACACAAACTGACATGATACACCCATATACACACTCCATACATTTGCACACATGATACATTCTAGACATAAACACACTCCTTACATTTGCACACATGATACATTCTAGACATACATACAGATGCACACATGATACATTGACACACTCTATATGCACATTATACACATACATGTATATACACAGACTGACATGATACACCCATATACACACTCCATACATATGCACACATGATACATTCTAGACATTATACACTCTTTACATATAAATGTATGACATGATACACCCATATACATTCATACAATTGCACACATGATACATTCTAGACATACATACAGATGCACACATGATACATTGACACACTCTATATGCACATTATACACATACATGTATACACACAGACTGACATGATACACCCTATACATTTACACATATGATATATTCCTGATACAACCATATGCACATTATACATATACACACAATGCACTTTTTACATGATACATATACATATACAAATTCCATACATTTACACATATACACACATGATACACACATGAAACACTCATGATACACAGGTTTATACACAGACTGACATGATACAATTACACACATGATTTACTCCTGTCTGCGTCTGGGATAGAACCCGGGTCTCTGATGTGCAAGGCGAATGACTTACCCACTGAGCTATTGGAACACATGATATACACATGAAACATTTATATATACATGTATATACACAGACAGTATATATATATATATATATATATATATATATATATATATATATATATATATATACACACATGATAAATTCTAGACATTAACACACTCCATATGCACATTATACATTCTTTACATATACATGTATATACACAGACTGACATTATACACCCATATACACACTCCATACATTTGCACACATGATACATTCTAGACATAAACACACTCCATACATATGCACATACACAATATTTTGAATATATTGATACACAGTCCATACATACACACACACGATACATTCTAGACATTAAAACACTCCATATGCACATTTTACATATACACACGATACACTTGTTACATATACATGTATATACACAGACTGACATGATACACCCATATACACACTCCATACATATTTACACATGATACATTCTAGACATACACACACTCCATACATTTGCACATTATGCATATACACACACATACTATTTTGAATATATTGATACACAGTCCATACATATCCACACATGATACATTCTAGACATTAACACACTCCATATGCACATTATACATATACACACACGATACAGTCTTTACATATACATGTATATACACAAACTGACATGATACACCCATATACACACTCCATACATTTGCACACATGATACATTCTAGACATAAACACACTCCTTACATTTGCACACATGATACATTCTAGACATAAACACACTCCATACATATGCACATACACACACTATTTTGAATATATTGATATACAGTCCATACATATGCACAATGATACATTATAGACACATACACACTATACATATGCACACATGTTACATTCTTGACATTAACACACTCCATATGCACATTATACATTCTTTACATATACATGTATATACACAGACTGACATGATACACCCATATACACACTCCATACATATGCACACATGATACATACTAGACATATACACACTCCATACATTTGCACATTATACATATACACACATGTACAGTTTTTACATGTAAACATTATACTCACATGATACACTCTTTACATATACATATATTTGCATTAATGATTCATTCTAGACATATACACAGTCAATACATATGCACATATGATACAGTCTAGACATTAACACACTCCATATGCACATTATACACTCTTTACATATACATGTATAATACACTGTTTACATATACATACGCACAAATGATACATTCTAGACATACACACAGATGCACACATGATACATTAACACACTCTATATGCACATTATACACATACATGTATATACACAGACTGACATGATACACCCATATACACACTCCATACATATACACACGATACATTCTAGACATTATACACTCTTTACATATACATTTATGACATGATACACCCATATACATTCATACAAATGTACACATGATACATTCTAGACATATACACACATACATTTGCACTTTATACATATACACACATACAGTTTTTACATATACGCATTATTCACACACGATACATTCTAGACATTAAAACACTCCATATGCACATTTTACATATACACACGATACACTTGTTACATATACATGTATATACACAGACTGACATGATACACCCATATACACACTCCATACATATTTACACATGATACATTCTAGACATTCACACACTCCATACATTTGCACACATGATACATTCTAGACATTTGCACACTCCATACATTTGCACACATGATATACACACACACACAAGCACCAAGCGCACACACACACAGATAAAGCTCTCTCTCTCCCTGTCATTTGCACACGCGTGCACTAACACACATATACACACATAAGCACCAAGCACACGCAGGCAAAGCTCTCTCTCTCTCATTCGTGCGCGCACACCCACACCTCTCATTCACACGTGCGTGCGCACACACACACACATACATACACACACAGCAACAAACAAGCTAAACACAACATCTCGCTATTTCATTTACACATACATACGCGTGCTCGCTCGGGAGTCGGGAGCGATATTGCTAGACGGCCCGCTCCCGTCCCAAGTTAAACCCGTTACCGCCCACTCCCGCGCTTTATTAGGAAATTTATTTTCGCGCCGCAGAAATCTGGTCGGGTCCTGCGGCTCTCGCGGGACAGCTGCGGGAATGCAGACCTCTAGTATGTTTTTTCGCCTGCTTTCATTTGCCTACGGTTTTATTTGATTTTTTTTTTTGTTAAAATTATTTATTGATCGTTTTTTTTAATACAATATTTCTTTAATAGAACATTAAGTCTCCATTTATGTGCAGTTAACTGGTGATCCGAGAGCATATTTTTGATACATGACAATAATACATTTTTAAGAGTCAATTGCTTTTCTTTCTTTTTTAAGAAATGTTTTGTTTAAAAAAAGTTTAGTATACAGCTATATTTTGCTTGTTTTGACACATTTAAAATTTGTGGCTAAGAAATAATTATTGTTTAGTGTGGTTATAGAGATAAATTTGGTAAATCCTTCATTTTGAGCTTCGAAAAGTGATGTGAAATAAGAACTAATTGCAATATAACACTATGAAACCATGACCCATTTGCTCATGCTCATTGAGCAAGCTCATACCCGACACACAAACATTTAAATGAATGAGGCGGCATCTGGACATAACACAAAATATAAATCAAGTAATTTTAGCATGTGGGCGAGGCAGTGGCGCAGTAGGTAGTGCTGCCGCCTCACAGCAAGAAGGTCGCTGGTTCGAACCTCGCCTCAGTTGGCGTTTCTGTGTGGAGTTTGCATGTTCTCCCTGCCTTCGCGTGGGTTTGCTCCGGTTTCCCCCACAGTCCAAAGATATGCGGTACAGGTGAATTGGGTAGGCTAAATTGTCTGTAGTGTATGAGTGTGTGTGTGTGTGGATGATTTCCAAAGATGGGTTGTGGCTATACATACTATATGACAATTGATGACAATTGTACTATATATATATATATATATATATATATATATATATATATATATATATATATATATATATATATGTATAGTACACTTGTCCTGATAACAAAAACAAAATCATTTACCTTGATATATGGGATGTTTTAATGTTTTTAAATTGTTATTGACCCTTCTAGCATGTGACTGTGATCGTTCTGGCTCTACCACGGAGCTGTGTGACCAGACAACTGGTCAGTGCTCGTGTCGAGATGGAATAACTGGCCTGCAGTGCAATAGATGTTACCCTGGCTACTATGGGTTTCCCCTGTGCAGACGTTGCCAGTGCAACAGGTTGGCTGACATTTGTGACCCCATCACTGGAGACTGTCTGGACTGCAGGGAACACTCCGCGGGACGAAACTGCGAAAGGCAAGGGACGAGTCTGAGATCACATTTCAAGATTATGGCAAAAATATATCAAGTATTTACTATAATTTTGGTGTGTATAGGTGTGAAGAGGGATATGTTGGTGACCCTGTCTCTGGACAGCCATGTGAGCCATGCTTATGTCCAGATCTGAATGGAAGTGGACGCTTCTTTGCCTTTTCCTGCAATAAGGATCCTCACTCTGGAGCACCTTACTGTGAATGTCTGCCTGGACATACAGGTCATCATACTTTATGATACACAACATTTCCATCATGACATCCAATTAACTGTTTAATTTAACTTACAGTAAGAAATTAAAGATACAGTCAGCGCCAGTGGTGTAGTGGTTAGTGCGTCGACCCGGGTTCGACTCCGCCTCGCGGTCCTGTGCTGATCCTTCCCCTCTTTCTGCTCCCCTTGCTTTCCTGTCAATTCTCTCTACTGTCCTATCAAAAATAATGGTGAAAACCCCAAAAAAATTATTATAAAAAAGAAGAAATTAAAGATACAATAATGTTTAAAGAGCACCTACTTTGCATTATAAAAGGTCATCATTTTTGGGTTTTGGGGGTCTCCAGCAATAGGCTGATATGCGTGCAAGGTCAAAAAATGCTTTCATTGTTTTATAATATGCATGTATTTTTACCAAATTATCCCAAAGACCCCTATGTGATTCGTTCAGCAATTCATTTGTTCCCGAACCCCTCCTTAGCACAAAGCTAATCTGCGCTGATTGGTCTAATGACCCAGTCTGTTGTGATTGGTCGACTGCGTTCAGCGCGAGACAGAGAGAAACACCCTCCAAGGCTATGAAGTAGCACACAGAGTATGTGAGAGCCCAATGCAGGAACGCAATAAAGCAATTCAGTTAAACACCAGCATATTACTCTACTCTGAACCCTAATCACAAGTAATAACAACGACAAACATTCAGTATTAATCCACACAGTGGGAAAAGTTGAACTATTTTGAAAATTGACCACGCTACACGTGTAGGAACAGCTGATGGTGGCCATAGCAAAGGCAAACAGCAGAGAATCACCAGCTCAGAAACGCATTTAAATCGGTAAAAGAAGAAAAATGCGTTGATTTTAGATGCAATATGTGAACTAGCCTATACAGATTTAACTTGAGAGATACAGTACAAGCACTGATCTATAATAGATCAAGCCGCATGGAGCGATTACAACTTTTAACACACAATTTAACACATATTTTGCAAACTAAACAAAACCAGGCAGCAGTTTTAACCACACTTACATGTTATGATCTGTAGGAAGAAGAAACTGGTCCAAATGAACTGCAACAGTTACCGACCAAGTCAAAATGTCAAAGTCTGGCAAAGTCCTACACATAGTCTCTGCTGCTCCTTCCTTTAATAGCAAACGGCCGACGAATCCCACGTTGCAGCGTAAGTTATAGTATCAAAAATTAGAAAAGTTACAAGAACAAACACAGCACACGGTTGGCTACACTGTGATGTTGTTGTGATAATGAACTTTAACTTTTATTCAATCTGTCCATCAGTCAGCGATTGTCATCTTTGTGTCATGATCAGTGATCCCTTAAGCTTTGCTAGTGTCTGAAGGGAAAGGCTCGTTCACGTTTTACCGGATCAGGTGCTACACATTTGGGATGTACCAATCAAGCGTTGAAGCAAAAGATCTTAACCCAACACAATTTATTAATTCGACTCAGAGTTGACCATTTCATTAAAGAATCAATAGTTTTAAAGACGGTGCACTGAACCTAAGTTTAAACCTCAGCTAGATGTTTTCATTCACTCAGGGCTGTGCTACACACTGCGTGGAAGCTCATTTTCTGTCGCAATCAGAAGGGAACCCAAACGCAAGGGAGGAATTTAACAAAGTTTTACAAATAAAGGCGGACATAAAGTCAGTACTTCAGGGAGTATAAAAAAAAGAGTCACTTAAATGCAACAGTTAGAACACAGGCAGTCAAAGTACATGGCCTTCTTCTGGGCAATGTAGGACTGGTCGAACATAAACCTCTTCTGCAAAACAGTTGAATAGAATAGGACAGACCTCAGGTAATAGAGCTGCTGGATAAGCTTCACTCAAGCGGCAGAACAGAAGTGAGCCAAAGCACAGTGGTACAAACAATAAACAGGTTGAGACAGGACAGGACAAGACGAGTAGCTGAAGCAGCTTACTGACACAAAACAATTATCAAGCACAGAACGAGGAAGAAGGGGAGATTAAATAGCCAAATAGTCAGGGAGAACATGAGAGAGCAATGGGGACGGAGAAACAAGGGAACTGAAACACAAAAAACCCCTGACATTTTTAAAAACCCATAATAGGGGCTCTTTAATAAAGTTAGTTTTTAATAGTTTCTACCCTTGTTCTTGCAGGCCCACAATGTGACTCCTGCTCTCCTGGTTTCTATGGTGACCTGAGGTTGCCAGGTGGTCGATGCAAGGAGTGTTGTTGCAACAATAACATCGATCCTCGTGATGGTGATGCATGTGATCCTGTAACCGGCGAGTGTTTGCGCTGCTTACACAACACTGAGGGCCCGCGCTGTCAGAGCTGCAAACGGGGATACTACGGCAATGCTCTCGCTCAAGACTGCAAAGGTACATCTTTTTAAAGGTGTCAAACTGAAAGGAGAGCCACTTAACATCAGTGTGGCCCTTTCAGCTCTTTAAGATCAATAGAGTATATGCAGAAGAATGCGGAAGGACTTTTAATTTGTCAGTATGGTCTATTTGGTCTATGGTTTATGGTCTGTTTTCTGTAAAAATCAGCGATCTTCACTGGCTGAGTGATATCCAATATAAAGAGGGTCTCAGATTGTATAAGAAGCACTGCATTAAATTACATTTCCCCTGCCATGTCTTTAAAATATGAGCATTTATTTTACCCCAGTATATTCAATGGAGCTTCTGCGCTAGCCTGCCAATCCTGATGGGCACGTGCGAGTAAACGGCTTTTATCTTGTTTTACGCTTGAGCAATTAAATGAATGCTAAATTCTATTTAACTGATTATATTTTAATTACATTACAACATCAATCCTGTAAAAGGAACCGTATAAAATGAAAAAAGTCACATTAACCGTTCACCGGAAGTTTATCAGTATGGGAAAAAACCAAGCTCGCCAAGAGGTCGCGTTAGACTTTCTCATTGTCCGTCATTTTGACGGAGAGGGTTGTGAAAATTCTGTCATAACCTATTATTGACCGTCATTTAGTTTGCATATTTTCTAATCGCTTTTTTCATTCATATTTTAACAATAAACTTGCACGACGAGCATATACGCTAAATTGTTCATTTATTTAGGCTACGTCGACCTGAACTGAGTTCTTGCCTGTGCATAATCAAACGCATCAAGGGACAGGCAATTGTCATTAAATGATGTGTCTTTGCCAAGGAAAGTCGACTTCTCGTAACAGTTTTAATTTTGTTCTGGAGGCTAAAGCCGCGTTCTGCTGCCACACTGGAGACCGGAATTACTAGCGTCACTTCAGCCAGCACTGTGTAGTTAGGAAACATTTCTCCTAAGGAAATGTTTAGAAGTTTGCTGGATTCTCTGAATGTGGGATTTCCCGATCCTGCAAGCACTCATTTCACCGGGAATAAATACTGCAGCACGCGCTCCTTCTGCACCAGGGGCGCAGCTGCACCACTCTGCGTTCGGTAGTGCTCACAACACACTCCAAAGACTTTCTTGCGGCCGCTTGGTTGACCTGTAACAGCTATTGGCGACTGAGTATTTTTGTCTGTTTGTTCTTCATCGTCCACTGTATCACTTCCTCTTTTTTCACCTTTATTAATAATATTACAACTATTTGGCCATTTAAAGAAACTTCTCACACTAAGCTGCTGTGACATTTTTGCAACTGTAAGCACACAGTGACAAAGAGGAGACAAAACAAGGACAATCGCCATTAGCTGGACAGTTAGCTACAAACTACACTAGATCACCCTCAGCATAATCCGTCAAAATGACGGATCACCTTCAGATTTTTCCGTCACTGCTGAAAAAAATCCGTCAATGACGGAAAATATTCGGTTCACGCGACCTCTGCTCTGCATATACCCTATTAATGTGTAAGTGCATAGCTAATTTAACTGCTCAAATATTGTAGGACATTTCAAACTGCATTCATCTAAGGTTGTTTTAATAACTGTGAATGTTGCCATCGGAACCCTAGTGTGCACCAAACATGGAAACTGGTTAATGGTTAAATTCAAAGGCTTCTGTAAAGAATGCATTCATCTTAGGTGTGTTCGCACTTGACGTGTGTGTGGTTGATTTGAATAAGTATGAATGCTGCAACCTGAACCCTGGTTCCAAAACAAGTGAGCTCAGACTACTAAAAAAATGAGTCTTGGCTCGTATGAACAATCAGTTTGTGGTGGCAGAAGATACAATCAAAAAATGACAGAATGCTCGAGCTGTATTTTTTTATTACACATCTGTACAGGCATTGGAAGCTGGGGAACCTGTAGGATTTTATTTAAAGGCACGCACAAATTCAGCGCCACCCCACCCCATCATCCCTTATTTCTGAAATTGTTTAAAACACCTTGAATGCTAGCGGTTCCATGCGAGGATGGAGGCTGTGCAGCTGGATCAGAATTGTCCAATGAATGAAACACGGGCTAAAGCCTGGTTTATACTTCTGGGTCAAGTAACCGGCGTAACCCACGGTGCATGCAATGCGCGTAGCTGTGCATTTATACTTCTGCGCTGTTGGTCTTCATTAACACTTCCGAAATGCTAGTTTGCAGTGAGTTGTAAATGTTCCTCTGTGTCGAGTTTCTTCGCTGCTGTTTTGCTTTTCCTGAACACTTCCGGGATGTACAAGTGGCTCAAACTCGCTCATTTTGAGGCAGGAACCTGGCGGACGTGCAACAACTTTAACTATGAGGTAAACACAAAACAAAACTTTCCATTCGGAGCTCCTTCACGGGACTCCACACTTGTAAACAATCGCTCCATCAGGCTCGCACCATTCATGTGGCTCTCGGTCCCGCCCAGACTCGTCAGCGATACCAAGCCGACCAATCACAGAGCTTGCGCTACTTGTCGTTGCGACGTGTAGTTACATTTTTTGAGAGGTGCACATCAGCGACGCGGACGGCCACAGCGAAGGACTATGCGTCAGCGCCGTAGCATACGCCGGCGTTTGACGCAGAAGTATAAATCAGCCTTAAGCCTGGAGTTCCCTCCCTGCAAGGTTCAGACTGTGGTCTCCATCATTTTTAAATAATGGATGGAAGTTTCAGAGGTAGTCTGTAAATATGGTTGACACAATGTGGTCAAACATGTGGAAATGTCAGATGAAAATTGTGCAATGAACTAAAGGAGCAAAGAGAAAACAGATCCAACTTCCATACTGTGACAAGTGTCAAAAAATAGGGAAAAAAGTTGGGGTTTTGGTATATCTATTGGTTAATTGGATTTTGAGATGAGGGCATTGCACCAGAATTGTATCAGAAATGCAGTTGTTTATGGAGTGTGTGAGGTTTGAGCCGACTAACTGAGTGAATATGTATTTAGCACTAAAATGCACAACCAGCATTCTACAGGCATGTCCCCATATTAACAATCTTGTTTATATTGGATACTCAGAATGTTCTTGTGACCGGAGGGGAACAGATGACTCAAAGTGTCCAGCTGGAAGCCCCTGTTTCTGTGATCAGGACACTGGCCAGTGCCCGTGTCGTCCGGGTGTCCAGGGAGCCCTGTGTAATGAGTGTGATGATGGGTATTGGAACATGGATGGAGACTATGGGTGTCAGCCCTGCAACTGTAACCGAGAACATGCTCTTAACTACATCTGTGACAAGGTTTTTATCTTATAAATCTGATTCATAAGAGTTCTAAAAAATATATTTTCTTACAGTTTTTGTCTGGTTTCTAGACCAAATATTTAAAAAATTACTTATTTCAAGACAATATTTTTCAGTTGTCTAGAAACAGCTTCTTGATTTAAAGGGTCACAAAACACTGAAACAAAATTTTTTGAGCTGTTGACAGTCGTATATGTGTCCCACACTGCTAAAAACACTATTAGGATACATATATTTCACTAAACAGTGAAAATTGGTTGTTTTTGCGTTATTTCGAGCAAATTCGTACTTCCGGTTTGAAACAAATTTTTGAAGCTGCGTCGCGGCCGTGAGATCTTAGCGGGTATTTCAGCATATAGACTGGACATCTGTACCTGGGAGTGGCTTATTACGTCTCTGAGTGTGCTGCATTATTTCATGAGTAAGACTTAGTTCAAACCAATTAGCGCGCTATGTTGTGTATGCTGTGCAACTTTATTAATATGCATGCTAGCTTCGAAGACTGTTTTTACCTGAAACAGTGATCAGACGGCAGAGAGACGACACGTTGTGCTGCCAAAACAAGGGGGGTGGGGAAAGAAGAAGAATTGTTTGGAGATACGGGTCGTCAGTGTTGCTATTATAATATGCTGCAGTGAAGGTTTTGTTTTCATTTTCCAGCTATGAGAGCGCAGCTGAACTCACATGTGGATCAGTGACGCTACGCGAGGCAGAAAAATGTTTGTACGGAACATTTTTTTACTCAAGAGCTTTTCTCATCTGGAAATTGTGAAATACGGATTTGCTGCTCGTCTCCTTTTAAAAAAGACGCAGCTCCAGTTGGTGTTGATTGCCCTGTCTTTACAGATTTGGTAAGTGTGTGTGCGATCAGTGCCCTTTCTTTGTTCAGTCAGGTGGCAAAGTTATAGTTCGTATGGTCAGCGGTACTCTTTCAGTGTTTAAAGACAGACCTTAGTGAAAATGATTTCTAAGTTACTTAGTTTAAGTTAATATCACTACAATATTATGGACTGAAAGATCTGCTTTAAATGCTGCTCTCCGAGTGAAAACATGTAAACACCGCAAGCAAACTATTACCGACTGTCGTGTTGAATTTTCGGAGCTTTTTGTGACAGGATAGTCTACACACTCACATGGCTTTTTGACCTACCGAGTGCATCTGAGTAACCGAGAAATGCAGAGGTTTTTTTCCTCTTATACGACATGCAGTATTAAACATTTCACTGTCATTAAACACAGTCACTGTCTTTCTCCCCTGCGCCTCTGTGTTTGTTTTTCCTCGATGATAATCAGCACGTGCCCAAAATGGAAACTCCCATTTTTATTCAAATCCTTCCCTCTTTTCCCTCCCCCAACACTCCCACCTAAACAGAGCTAGACACACCCACTTTCCTGACTTTTTTCAAACTAGAGGTGTGAAAACACCCTGCTGAATCAGGGGGGTTTCATGGCCCTTTAAAAAAGTTTAGATCTTTAATCTAGAAACAAGACAAAAACTTTAAGTAAGATTTTTTGCAGCATACAAAGTCTATTATCAGATGCCTTTTGTGCTTCATGCATTTCCTGTACAACCTTCCAGATCACAGGCCAGTGTTTATGCCAGCCAGAATATGGAGGCAGAATATGTGAAGAGTGTGGTCCGAATCACTTTGGAAACCCTGATTTACAGTGCATGTGTAAGCTATTATACAGAAAGTTTAGCTCTCTTCCAAGTCATGTTGGTCTGATTGACAAAACTTTTTATTCCTCCTTCAGTTTGTGACTGTAACCTGGAGGGCACCGTTCATCCAGCTTGTGACGCTTACACGGGTGAGTGTTTGTGTAAGCCAGGAGTGACGGGCCCTTTCTGTGATGAGTGTGCCCCGGGTCACAACAACAACTTTCCTGCCTGCGAACCCTGCCATGCTTGCAACTACCTCTGGGAGAAAATCATCTCAGATCTTAGTTTAGATGCGGAGAGGATAGAAACCATGATGCCTTGCCCTGAAGATTTTCGGTCTAGACCTGAATTACAACACCTACAGAATTTGCTGGAGAAGTTGCAGAACGTGCTTAACATGGGCGCTCAGGACGAGCTTAAAAAACTGGAGGAGCTCTTGGCGCGGAATAGGTATGATAATTTTATGTCAGTTTAATTTTGAGTTGGCTGATTAGATATTTGCATTAACGAGCAGCTGGACAGGTGTAAATCCAAATCCACTGGTGGAACCAACAAAGAAAACATAAAATGGAGAAATGGCTATATGTTTGTGTTTATGAGTGAAGAATCTTGCAACCGAAGCTCATACTGAAAATGTAGTTCCGTGGACGTTTCTGGAGGCCGCGATTTATGTAGCCGGAGGTACGTATGTCTGCAATTAATTTTTTTAAGCCAATGCTAAGATGCGGTGTGACGCCGTTCCTTTTCGTGCTCGCCGGCTGACTGCTTACCTCCGTGTGGACGGCTTTCCCGCTGCAACCAGTTTGTCGGGTTAGCTTGTCGTGTACGTCTGTGGACTTGAGACGCAGAGAGGAGCTGACCACAATGACGATGACGACGACCGGGTTCCAGTCGGGGAAAGATCGGTTTCAGAAATCATGTAAGACAAAAACAGAATCCAAAAAGTAAAGTGAACGAGTTCATAACAGGGTGAGAATGTGGTAAAATCAGAAAATGTGGTAAAAATCAGACAAGGGCAAAAAGAGGGCTTTTGTAAATCGTTGCTTGGGTTTAGGAAAGCAAGCGGGCGGGTCAATCGGTAAAACTGGTTGGGTTTAGGGAAGGAGAAAGAGGGTGGATCGGCCGATTGGCCAGCCGCCCAGTCAGTCAGACAGACGGTCACTCGACATCGGCCTCCGGTGGGTTTACGTGAGAACAGCTCTGGCGCGAATGGCGCTCGCAAGAGACATATGAGATGCAAAAATGCGCACACAGCGGCCTCTTGTGGATTCGCGAAAACAAAAACTGCACAAATACGTACCTTCCTGGATGTATGTCGCAACGTCCACGGGACTACGTTTTCAGAGTTAGCCTGGGTTGGAATCATTTATAGTATCTGAAAAAAAATTATGTATTTTTTTCTAAGACACATAATAACTAGGACGTCACAGTGGTGACGTGGGTAGCACAATCGCCTCACAGCAAGAAGGTCGCTGGTTCGAGCCTCGGCTGGCTTAGTTTGCATGTTCTCCCCGTGTTGGCGTAGGTTTCCTCCAGTTTCCCCCACAAGTCCAAACACATGCGCTATAGCTGAATTGGGTATGCGCTAAATTATCAGTAGTGTATGTGTGTGAATGAGTGTGTATGGGTGTTTCCCAGTGATAGGTTGCACCTGGAAGGGCATCCGCTGCGTAAAACATGTGCTGAATAAGTTGGCGGTTCATTCTGCTGTGACGACCCCTGATTAATAACGGGACGAAGCCAAAAAGAAAGTGAATGAACATAATAACTAATTTCTACTATCTAATATCGTTTTTCTTTGCCATGATGGTAATACATGGTCTCTTAGTAGTTATTTTGCAATTTAGAAATCAGCTTAAAGTGCAATTTAAACACTGCAAAAATTATTTTTTACTTAGATTTTGTTGTCTATTTTTCTGTCCAAATATTAAAAAAACTCTTCAAGAGTTCACACTTAGCTGATGATTGATTATAAAGCTTGTTTGCCATGCTGTCCCAGGAGAGAGCCCTGAGCTCATAAGATCCTCGAGCCCGGGGCTTCCTCCTGTTGGGGAGTTTGAGCTCAGGTGGATCTGGAGAACTCTCCTGCTGGAGCTAACGAACAGATAGTGATTGTTCTTAAGAGATAACTAATTACTAGGAGCACGTCTATAGTGCCGATTTGTCATTCTAATCAGGGCTAATCATTTTGACTCCTCAGGAATGAAACCGAGATCATTGACCCAAACATAATCATTATTGATCCAACTCTGCTGCTCAACACTGATATCGACAACATCCGCCTTGAGTTCAACAAGCTGCTGAAGAATCTCAGAGAGAAAGCAAAAGAGGGTCCGGTGACAGACATCAAAGCTGTTAATGGTTTGTGTAGAAAGTATCATCGACATGACTATTTATTGTGGCAGAATCAAAGTATCAATTATGTTAAGGGTTCATCATGAGCCACTAAAAACTTCACGTGCCGTCTCTACAGATATTTTCAATAAGATCAAAAAGTTCTACGACGAGTTCACTGACAGCGAGAAGAAAGTAGAAGCAGCTAAAAAAGTCCAGGAAGCCTCCAGGAAGACGAGAGAGAAAGTCACACTGGAGCTCGCCAAGTGTCAAATAGGAGAGATGGATAAGCTGGAGAGGAAAGTGAAAGCTCTGAGCGCTGCCAACATTAATGAGGAGGTGAATGGGAGGTAAAACTGGGCTTTTGCCATTTGAAAAGTGTGTAAATCTGGGTATCGCAGTGCAACTTTGTCTGCCGTAGGTCTGTGGGGCTCCAGGCGATGCCGAATGTGAGAAAGCGAAATGTGGTGGAGCTTTGTGTGGGAAGTGTGGAGGACCGGACTGTACGGGGAGTTTACCCATAAGCCTCAACGCCTCAAAACTGGCAGAGATGACGGAGAAGAACATCACTGCTTTGCGCAGTCAACTCAAAGAAGCTGATGCTCAGGCATGTCCAAAACACACCAGTACTTTCCTAAAAAGACGTGACATTTATATCATTTTGATGAAACATTTGTTCTGTTTTGGTTCATGTTTCATTTCTACTTACAGCTCAGAAATGCCTCAGAAATGACTAGTTATGTCAAGGATCAAGCAGAAAACATGATGGATAAAATTAATCGCACAAAAACTAAATACGAGCAGGAAAAGACTGACACCAAGGCACTCATCGAGAAGGTCAAGACCTACCTGCAAGGTACTGCGAGAACAGATCAGCTAGTCAGCTTTTGGATTTGAATTGTAGTTATCCAGTTTCTTATATTTAATCTTACACTCCCCTTTAAAGGGCCATGAAACCCCCTCGTTTTCAGTTTTCACACCTCTACTTTGGAAAAAGTCAGAAAAGTGGGCGTGTCCAACTCTGTTTAGGGGGGAGTGTCGGAGGAACTAAAGTGGGAGGGTGTGGGAGTGTCTATTTGGGCACGCGCGAGTTTCAGTCAAAATACACACACATGAGAAAGTGATGGTGTTTAACCTACATGGACATCTGTAGTCGAATTATTTGCCAAATTATTAAATGTTGGACTTTAACTGCAGTTTGACTCTTTCATTCAGGGAATTCATTCATGCCCCTCACGACAAACGAGATATTTGATTCGAGGATCTGCTCTAAGCGTGTATTTTTCATGCAATGTTTGATACCGCACGGCGAATGAGAGAAAAAAAAACTCTGCATTTCCCGGAAACTTAGATGCACACGGCAGGTAGCGTCAGAAAGCCGCGTGTGTTATTCCGGTCACAAAATGCGGTGCTATGTTTGCACTCAGTGCAATAGTTAACTTAATTCGATACGAACAAACTGAATAAACAAAGAGCACTGGTCGCTCACTTACCAAATCTGTAGAGACAGGACAATCACCAGCAACTAGAGCCGCGTCTTTATGAAGAGAAGACTAACGTTACAAGCGAATCCGGATTTCAGCGTTTGCAGATGAGAACAGCTCTCAGGTAACGTTAAACAATGTTCCTCCTTAGACACGTAAGTTATTGTTGTCGAGCGTCGCATACACCGTTAATCCACACGTGATCCAGCTGAGCTCTCACAGAGAGAAAATGAAAACGAAACTTAATGGCAGCAAACTATAAAAGCAACACTTCACGCTTGTTTTGCCAACACAACAGGGCGTCTCTGTGGCGTAAACACGGTGACGCTAATGAATATTAATGAAGTTGCACAATAGAGCGCGCTGATTGGTTTGAACCAAGCCTTACTCATGCATTAATGCATCACACTGTAAGACGTAATAAGACTCACTCTGGCACAGACGCCCAGTCTGCACGCTGGAATACAACGCTATTATGTCATGACCGTGACGCAGCTTCAAAAATTCGTTTCAAACAGGAAGTACGAATTTGCTTGAAATAACGCAAAAACAACCAATTTACACTTTTTAGTGAAATATAGGTGTCCTAATAGTGTTTTTAGCAGTGTGAGACACATATACAACTATCAACAGCTCAAAAAATGTGTTTTGGTGTTTCGTGACCCTTTAAGGGACAGCTCACAACTGAAAGCTCAGTGCTCTTAATTCACTTGTCAACTTTTTCGTGTTGAACAGAAAAAAAAGAAAAGAAACTCAAACAAGTTAATTTGAAAAATATTGTAAATTGGTAAACTTTTTTTCCATATAAGTTTTTCAACTATGGATGGCAATGAAGGGCGAAGCAGTGGCGCAGTAGGTAGTGCTGTTGCCTCACAGCAAGAAGCTGGTTCAATTCTAGGCTCAGTTGGTGTTTCTGTGTGGAGTTTGCATGTTCTCCCTGCGCCCTGAGATAGCGTATTCCCACATGCTAACATCTTCATAGTACAGTGTTTTAATATTGTATTAAAATGTGAATGTACCAATATTAATGCATTTCTTCAGACTGAAAAAGGTATGTGCATGCCATCAATACAGCGGAGCTTTTCCTTCAATACCTATTGGAAAGGTTAAGTTTGATTTTCCTTTTCAATACCTTTTAAAGAGAGAGCCATACAGTACATGTGTAATACCATTTATGAAGAACTTTTAACATTTAATGTGCAAGAAATAAAACTATTTAAAAATAGTAATAAATTAATAATAGCTAATAATTTAACACTAAGTCAAACTTATAGTTAATTGTTCAGAATGTCTATTTTTTTATGAAAAGAGATTCATGTGTAAATACTAAGCAAAATAATCTTGTTTTTCCTTTTGACATGAAAAACTTTCCCCTTTGGCAGATTATTTTTGCTTGTTTTAAGGAAAAATTTAATTTATTTATTAAAATTATATTATTTCTTAAAACAAGACAACATGTTTTGCTTGTCTAGAAAATCTTTCTTGATTTTAGAATATTTAGATATGTTGATCAGAAACAACAATTACTCTTAAGCAAGTAACTAAAATGTACTCAGTAAAATGTAAATGAATTCACTTGAATTTTGTACCCAAACAGATGAGCTAGTGAAGCCAGAGGACATTGAGAAACTGGCAAACGCTGTGTTATCCATTCAGCTGCCTAAGTCCCCTGATGAGATCAAGGACATGATTGAGGACATCAAAAAAATCCTGGCAAACATCACAGAATTTAACGACGATCTCGAGTACCTGGAGAAACAAGCCAAAATCGCTGGGAACATGAAGGAAAGAGCCAAAGAAATCTTGTGAGGCTGCAGCAATCAAGTCTATGTTTCTAAGCTGTAGTTTTTACAAAGATAAACTTACAGCGTTCGTTAATCATCTCTGGTTGTTTATTACTAGGAACAGAACCGAATTAATCAATGTGAAGGAGATAGAGAAAGCTCTGAATGATACAGCAGAGCTCCATGACAAGATATTCAATGATCTGGACGAGGCTGAACAAAACAATGACGTCATCAGAGAGAAAGTTAATGAGGTAAAGATTTATTTTTAAATAAAAAACATTCGTGTTTAACCCACCTGTTCTCTTAGAATTCTGTCCACACCAAAAAATGACCTGCCTTCACTGAACCTCCAAAATAAAGCAGCTAAATTTTATTTCAAACCTCAAATGTTATTTTGCAAGCTGAAGCTGAAACGACCTCATCTCCATCACAAACTCTGTGAATGTCTTGGTTTTTCCTCATCAGTGTGAAGTATTTCATTAATGTTTAATCAGAAGGCAACACTAGTCTTTGCAACTCACTCATCTTCAAGATAAATAAATAAATAAATATATATATATATATATATATATATATATATATATATATATATATATTGTTTTGTTTATTTTTTTTATGTCTTAAATTTGTGCCTAAGTCAATTTTGACCCAAAAGTAAACAGGTGGGTTAAGGAAGATTTCATTGTGATTATGCCTTTATTTGCTCATGTTGATGTGGTTTTTGAGCCAATATTTTTTTTATTTGTGGTTTTGGGTTGGAGGGTGGGGGGGTCATGGGACAATGACAGGGGGTCACTTGGTAATTTTCAATCAACAATAAATTTTAATGAACTATTAGAGCTACCATATTTTATCCACAACCCACAGAAGATAAAACAGTAGTTAAAAGTACATAAAAAAGCAACAACATGCAAATAGAAAACCATTAGCCTTTTAATTATGGTTTTCAAAGGATAGGTGTTTATCTTAGATTAACAACAAAGCGATTGCGTCAGCTGCAGCAGATTGATTTTATAGCACCAGGTTAAACTTTCTGACACCTTCATGGCAATAAAATACATTGACAATAAACACAGGCCACAACTGTACATTGTGGATGATCTCTAAGGCTTCGTTTACACTAATACATTTTATGTTTTAAACTGCGTTTTAGAATGAAAACGATCCGCGTCCACACTAGCGTTGCACCCAGCGTTTCTGAACAGCTCTCCGTCTACTTTGCACAGCTGAAAACGTACATCACGTGACCCAGGGCTGGAGTGGGACTCCTTTTCAGCCCTGGAGTTTCAAGCCAGACCGGCCCACCTCAGTTCACGACTGACTATATTAAAATAACGTCATTTCCATTTCAGTTTCTAATGACACTACCACGTCTTTTTTCAGGAAAACAGCTGCTTTAAAACTTTAAATGTTCAACAGCCCTCACAGTATTGTCTGTCTTAACAAGAAAAATGAAAAAAATAAAATAATGATGTATAGATGTGTTTCGAACTCGGGTCGGCGGCGTCTTAAAGCAACGTGCTGACCACTAGACTTTAGTTTACACTTAAGTTAAGCAGGTGTATTATTCAGTAATATTAATTATTCGAATTCTTATATTCACTAAGGTGCCGCTGTTTGGGGTCGAATGATGATATTTACATCATTATTACCCTGTAGGCTGCATTTTGCTCACGGGGCTGCGAGAAAATAAATAAAAAGAGTGGAGCTGCTGCAAAATAATGAATAAAAAGAGTGAGGCTATGGTCAAATACATAAATAAATGAAAAAAGTGCGACTGCTGAGAGTGCAAGCAGCTACGGACACCGGCCCTCGCGGCCAAAAAACGAACCGGCCCACCGGGAATTCTCCCGGTCCTCCCGATAAGCCAATCCGGGCCTGACGTGACCACACACACACACTCTCTGACATGCGCTGCAGCATATCTACACAGGTAAGACCTGTGCACGTCGGACTGTTCATTAAGGGTCTATCACTGGATCCAATCTCACTATATTTGTTAAACGTAATGTTTAATTCATCTTGTCTCTATCTAATGACATATTCCCAGACTTCGGTTTTTTGAACATTACATTTCTCAGGTAATGTGTTTTGGCTGAGCGCAAAAAGTTCATATATTAATTAATGTAACCACGTACACCGATTCCGCACATCTGACTGATTGCTTGCATTTATTTCTCTATAATGTATAAACTTATTGTACGTTGTACTTTTATAATGGCCATTATCATTATATTATATATTATATTACATTATATTATATGTCTTATTATATAGATTATTAAAACTGATATTCAGCAAAAAAGAGGGTATGTTTCATATTTTCACTGAAAATAAAAGGAGGCAGTTATATATGTTAGGCTCCATATTTGTAATAAATATGCATTCAAGGAAGATGACGCTCATATAAATATGCAGCAGCACGACGCCTCAACATTTCTGATGTCTGTTAAGTTGCTAATATCAAAATGAAAATAGGCAGTTCCTTATATCATGTCTTCACTTTATTGTTAAGATAGTGAAACAGCGTAGCCAGGGTGATGTGAATGAGGTTGTACAGTACACTGTTGCCTTTGAAGATTTACCTGACCTGTCCTCGGGAGTTTGTTTTCCATATCAAACTTGCGAAATCTGAACTTACAAGGAGAGGATGCAGGACTGAACTGTGTGTAGGCTACTTAATATTGAGGAAAAGCCCCAATCACATGGCAAATGTCTGCAGCCACGCCTTCGTTTTCAGATGTCTCCGTTTTTCCCCCATCCATTCTGAGACGGAGCAGCAGTGTTTTAAAATGAAAGTGGCTTCTTCAGCGTTTTCAAAACGCTTCGTTTTCGGCACCCGAAAACTCCGGCGTAGTGTGGACGGATGGCGTAACTGTAGCAAAACTTATCAGTTTTAAAACTAAAAAGTATTAGGGCCTACTCACACTATGCCATCCGTACCGTGCCCAGGCCCGTTTCCCGGATCGTTTGAGAAGTGTGAGTGCGCTGAATCGGGCTCAAGCACAGTTCACTTAGCCGGCCCTGGCCCGGTTTGGAAGAGGTGTGCCTGAGCGTGGTTCACTTGGGCTTTGGCGCGGTACGCTTGTGTGTGAGTGCAAAACGCACCAAAGCCCGAAACTGAAAGCGAGATGTGACTTTTAAGGGGCTGTTTCATATGGATTTATTAATCATTCTTACTGTTCAGTGAACGCAAACTGCCGTTGTTTATTAAAGACGCAAACCCCTCACTTCACGACAGCTGCGCGGCTTCAGCAGACCTCCTCATTCCTGCAGCACGAGGGCTTTATGATTGTTTATGAGCGCCAAAAGTGGCGGATCTGTTCGGCGAAATATCTGACTGCGTGTCCCCGCATCCCTAAGGACTGTTTGGCGAAATATTTGACTGCAAATCAAACGACTGGAACGATATAACTAGAGAAATCTCCACTGTGCTGCTGAGAGAGAGCGCTTCTCACTGAACAGCCCAGCAGCGATGACGTAACCGTGCCGAAGCCCGTTTGTGGTGTGAGCGCGGGCCGTCGGGGGAGACGGGAGGGGGGACAAGCGTGCTTTGGCCCGGTTCGAGGCAACTGTACCTAGTGTGAGTACGGCCTTAGTGTATACTGGGCCTGAGTGGCTGGCTTGTGCTGAAAACATTTGTTTTATTAGTTGAGGTTAATATTAAATTAAACTAATTTATAATCGACTATATAAATTATAGCCTATGGTTGTTAGACTGTTGCACTTTTTTGTGTTGTTAACTTGCTCTTGTTTATATAGGCCTATTGTTGTGTGTGTAACATTTGTATATTTATAAGTTAGCCACCATTGAGGAATGTGGGGCTCGCGAGTCGCTGGTATTGTTATTTTAGGGGTCACGGTCTGAAAAGTTTGGTAATCTCTGTTTTAGAGCATCATGTTTTAATTAATCAAAACTTTGTTAGACATGTTGCCCAACACCATTTTGAACTATCCTTTTCAAATGAATCCTTATTCATTATTCGCCATTATTAGATTTGTTGTTTTGATCTTAGTATGTTGATAATTACTATTATCCCCCCCCCCTAAATAAACAATATTTCTGCATTGATTCTGAACAGACTGAACCTAAACTAAAAAATATTGAGGATCATTTGAATTTGACT
The DNA here is from genome assembly GCF_052040795.2 of Danio rerio. Classification (NCBI taxonomy): domain Eukaryota; kingdom Metazoa; phylum Chordata; class Actinopteri; order Cypriniformes; family Danionidae; genus Danio; species Danio rerio. Next base: position 34,125,940 of record NC_141045.1, on the reverse strand, counting down.
CGTGCCAAGACATTACTGGATGAAATCGAGGCCTTGAAAAACAAGACAGAGATGAACAGGGCTCAGGGGAAGGAGGCCAAAGATACTGCTGATGCGGCGCTCAACAGTGCCAATGACACTGGCAAGGTAAGTGCTAAGCACAAGATCATATTTTTTATATAAACACAACACACCATGTTCCAAATTATTAGGCAAGTCTATGGATTCAGTAAAATATCAGGCAATTTATTTTTAAGAGAAACCATTTGTTTGATTTCTTGAATCTTTATGGATTTGTTGTCTTTTTTATTTTAGTTTCTGGAATGCATTGATACAAATATTGGAAAATTGTGCCTTTTTAAAGGAATTTGTAATATCTGTGACTTATTTCCTTTTGCTTTCATTTTACTGGCAATGCTTCTTTCTATTTAAACATATATTTATTTATATATTATTAAAAATATATATTGTGAAATATAATTGATATATATTTGGCTCATTTTTCCAGGTTTGGCTTGTGCAGTAAATCAGTTCTGCTTTGAGCACTGCAGGCCAAATGAAATGAAATATGCAATTATAATTTATGTGGGTGTGTTGGTGAATAATAGTGTGTGGTTTGGATACTGGGAAATTTGTATCCATTTGAGTGACAGTCAAAATTAATGTCATTTCTTTTCATTGATGTATCCAAGACTAATAAAAAAGCTGCTTTGCATTTAGTATATGGAAATATATATTTCCATAAAAACAAAGGCATTTTGTAAACAAAACTTATACAATACTTATAAGACTTTATGATGCTGATATTTTTATTCAGCCTTATGTGTAACTTCAAAGCAGCGTCTAATACCTGTTTGCTGCTCATCTTTGTTTTTTTTTTTATCCTTTTTGTGGATAGGGATTTGTTTGACAAGTAAATTTCTTTGACAAGACTTTTTTTATGCTTTAAACCAGGGGTTCTCAACTGGTTTGGCCATGGGACCCATATTTTTACATGGTCATCAAGCCGCGACCCAAATTTTTTTGAACTAATAATATACTTTTAGGAATTATAATTAATTTGTATTCATTTCTAAAAAAATAAACAAGTAGTGACAGATACATCATAAGAAATTCACCAAGACTTAAAAGTAAACAATATTTTACTGCAGTCATTTAACAAAATGGATCAAATTATAGAAATATTACAAAGTAAAAACGACAAATACTGTTAATAATAAACTGTTAATAAAACGTGTTTTCTGGTTTCTAAATGTTGTTTTAATTTAGAAGGTTTCATGCTCTCTTATGAGAGCACCTCACTACATAGGCTTTAAGTCTTTTTTGTCGTCAATATATATATCCATACTTTAAATATTCGGGGTCGTACTTGCGCTTCGACATACTTGTTGCAATAATTAAATGAAATTTCACTTGTCAAACGGTAGGGTTGTCACGCTCGCATTTCCAATAAAAGTCCGGTATAAGCAAAATAAGTAAACATTTTTACTTTTGTTGTTTTTTTGACCACACAAATTTTTACTTTTGTTGTTTTTTTGACCACACACTCCATGACCCACTGAAAATGTTACTGCGACCCGACCCACCAGTTGAGAAACACTGCTTTAAACCACACAAACTCTTTGTCATTTTGCAGCCTGATCTCACGAGAAAACAAGTATTTTACGTTTTGCCAGTTTAGTGGCTCATTAGTACGAGTTCAGTCGTTTGAAATTGTACGATTTTAAAAAGAAGGCGTGGCACCAAACCCCACCCCAACCGTCATTGGGGGATGAGCAAATCGTACTAAAATGTATTAATTAGATTGTACGAATCAGCCACTAAATGAAAAAGTTACAAATTACTGTGAGTCTGTGTTGAATTTTGATAATCACTGTTCAGTTTCTGGAAAATATCATTCCTTTTGTGAGATATGTTATGCTTTTCCTCTTCTTCAGAAAAACCTTTCTTCCTCTCCATTTTGCATGAGAGAGTTAAGTAGCTTAATTTGTATTCTGAAGATGAAGGAAGGTCTCGGTTTGAGAAGGGTCTAGCTGCAGACCGGCTACAGAAGCAAGATGAGCTGCATGCAATGCTTTTACTGCGCACACCTAACCCCACCCCTAACTCCATCTCACACAGTGATGTCATTAGCTCTATTGAGTGCATTGTGTCTGAGATTGCATGTCTAAAACTGCGTGCCAGACACTATCGCACGGTTTTTGGAATGACAAAAAGGTGTGTAATTAAATACATAGGGCCCTAATATGCACCCAGTGCAATAACTCGCCGACGTGTTGCTATTTTCAGACTAACACAGCCTTAGCTTTTCCGTTTTCCGTCACATTCTGGTCTAAAAAGGAGGTGTGTTAGGGCGCATTGTTGGTGTGTTGCTATTTTGAGGAACTAAAATAGACTGCGCAATAGACCAGCTTAGAGGAGGTCTAAAGTCCAGCGCAGAGTGTGTTAGTTGTGCACCTCACTAATTTCACTTTAAACGCAGGGCACAAACGCTTTCAGGGCGTGTCAGGACACGTTTTTGCTAATTTAAGGACAGGAAATCTGCCTTGCGCCGTGGCGCATGGTCTAAAAGGGTTGAGTTCATTTTCTTAATGAGTTATAGGTGTGTTTTGAGAATAAACCAATTAGAGTCTCATCTCCCATTCCCTTTAAGAGCCAGCTGCGTCGCGCCAAGAGCGCATTCGCTATTTACAGGACGCAAAGTAAGTCTAAGTAGGAAAAATGAGCATTTCACAAGCAAACAGTTAACAGTTGACAGTTTTTTAACAGAAAACTGTTAAACAGAGCATCTACTGCGTGAGAATGAGAGATAATGGATTTACTTTCGCTCTTGGATAGGGAAACCTTTACGCACAGACATCAATTAGTCTAAAAATAAATAATTTTGTTTGTTAAGCGCAAATATTAGTTTCAAAACCCTTTTTAAATTCAGTTCTAATTTCCAGCAAATGTATAAATGAACAATAATAACGAAGTGTGCTCAAAAACCTGAGTTATATCCTAAAACACATGCTGTGCCCCATATGGTTTAAAACCTGACAGGTGGGCAAATATAAACTTGTTTTTAATAAAACAAATATAAATATGGATATAATAAATAATACTGCTAATAATAACAACATTATACAAAAGCAAATTGTTATGAATGAACTGAAAAAGCCTCCCGAGATGAAGAAGACATAAAAGCAGTGATTTTTCATATTTATGTAGGCTAGAAAATAATATGTGTTTTGTAATATTTTAATCCTTTATATTTATATCCTATATCTATTCTTATTATATCCTATATATATCCTTAATATTTAATTTTTTTCATATGTAAAGATATTTGCCTATTGCTCTCTTGTGCGTATTAAGCAGTTTGTAAGCGATACGCAACTCTGCATCAGAGTTTAGACCAGGTTTGTTTTGGTCTAATGAAAAATCTATTATGGTTTCTCAAAATAGCAACGCGCCAGCGGTCCGCCTCAGAACGCCTTCCTTTTTAGACCAGAACGCCTATGGACGCACATATGAGCGCTAATGCATTTGTTATTTAAACAACGTATAGCGCAACGCCTCAAAACGACTCTTGCGCCAAGCTGAAACTACCAAAAGACTATTGCGCCGCGCCTTGCGCCACACTGCGCCGGGTGTATGATAGGGCCCTTAAACTTTGTTTACAAGGAAAATGAATGAATGAATAAGTCATTTAATGAATTGGAATGTAACATGCATCATGTACAAATATAGTAACTGTGCTTAAATGGAAAGGCATTGCAGCTGCCATTAATTAACATCTTTAAGTTCTCCAAAAGCTGATTACTTTTTTTGCATTGGCAGGATCTTGAGGAGTTGAAAGAGCAGTTTGAAAGATTAAAACTGAATAGCACAAACCAGAATGTCTCCAGCGAGGCTAATGAACGTCTGAAGAACATCACAATGGAGGCGGAAAATCTGGCTAAATATGTGGAGGATAAAATGAAGGAAATTGAAGGTATGATATCACAGAGCAGCTGAATGCGTCGATCTAATTGTATTATTTCTTTTTACAAATGAATGTTTCTTTATGCCTGTGGGTTTCAGACTTGGAAGAAAAGATTCTGCTCTCAAATGAAAGAAAAGATGAAATGATGAAAGAGTTGGAGGCGCTCCAGAAGGAGGCAGACGATCTGAAAAAATTTATAGTTGATAAAGTGCAGAGATACAATCTGTGCTCCCCTTAATCCCACAAGGGCTTCCCTTCGTTAAAATCAGAGGAAAGATATTTAGTGTTTGGAGGATCACTATTTTTTTGGAAATGGGAGGATCTCAACAGCAACACAGGGGAAAACTGCCTTGGATTAAAATTATGTAAAAGGTGCAGTTCTTTTATCTCGATCCTGTATGGGTTTGTTATGTTTTTGTTTACAATCTAGTTAGATTGGTTCTCATCAAGCACCAGAAATGCCTTATTGTCTGTCTAGTTTATTTTAGCAAATTATGGAACTTTCCATCACATGTAAATCTCAGGATGTATAAGCCTGGTTGGCCACAAGGGGTCGCAAGAGTAAAATTAAAAACAACCCATGCAACATTGCAGATTCACAGGCGCAGTAAACAAAAGCACACAAATTGTAAGCTTGTTAAACTGAAAAAGATGATTAAAGATTGTTTAACTACCGTGTTCAAATATATTTCTACTGATATTGCTTGTTTGAATTGCAGCGCTAGCAATTAAAATCAGCACACATTTGAACCAGAAGTAATTTATTTACTTTTTAAAGTAGCTGTCTGAGCAATTTAAGCAACAGCGAGGAGCGCAGTTGCTTTTAAATTATGTAATAATTCGATTAATGGTTTATAAGAACTCAAACTTCAGAATACCTTTACTACAGCTGCTCCATAGGCAGTGATAAGACAGTCAAGTTAAGACGCCTGCTGCTTGAGGAATGTGTCGGCTTGTCTCTCACGGGAGGTTGAGGGTCTGTGCTTTTGTCCTGCAGTGTTAACAGCCCCTCAGTCTACTATTGAAATGCAAAACCAAAGGTAAAGCCCCACTGATGTTATTCCATTGATCTACCTGAGTGGATCTGTCCTAAGTTTTCTTGTTGAGAGACATTTTGTCTGGGATAATTTCATTTGAGTTGGTTTAGGATTAGTAGGAGAAGATTTTAAATCACGAAATTGCTTTCAGAGGTAGATTAACATATCCAAAGAGAGAGAGAGAGAACATTTACTTACACTGAACAATTATTCAAAGATGATTCCTTGGATTTACTCATTTTTTCTATGTTAAGTAGTTGTAAACAATTTATATTGGGCTGAATTTAAACAAACAAATTGAGTTGAACATTATTACATTTAATTTGTTTGTTTAAATTCAACACAAATAAATTGTTTGCAACAGTTCTGCATGCAACACTTTTTTCAGTGTACTTTTTATACAACCTCTCTTGATTCTAAACCTTTATAACCGTTTTTTCCCCCCTAATGAACACAAAGGGAGATTTTTTAGGAATATTGACTAGTTAGTTAGTTAGTTAGTTAGTTAGCTGACTTCACTAAAAGAATAAAGATTTTGCTGCTTGTTCAAACTACTTCATTAAAATGAGCTGAAAAAACACAATTTTTTTTATATTTTGAGACAACTTAATTGTTTTATTTTCAATCTGCTTCCAGTCCTGGTTAACTTGGTTGCTTTGTGTTGAAACTAAATAAATGAATTGTGTGGAACCCTGCATGTTTTACAGTGTAGAATGTAGACACAGTAGTTAGTGGACTTCCATGATTTTAAATAACAAAAAACAAGAACACTCTAGAAGTCAAAGGCGACAAGTTTAAATTACATTGTTTTGTGTTCAACAGAAGGATGAAACTCAAACAGGCTTGGTACAACTGGAAAATTATTAATCAATTTTTATGTTTGACTCAACTATAACTTTAAATAGTACTTCTAATTTGAATTAAACCAACTGATTTAGGTGCAGCAATCTTGAGTGCACAGGCAAAATTATGTCTGCAAAATTGTCGCACGCAATTTATGTTGAATTTGAACAAACAAATTAAAAGTAGTAATGTTCAACTTAATTTGTTTAAATTCAGCCCACTTAACATAAATACATTTAGTAGATCTTAGGAATCAGCTTTGATTAACTTTTTTTCAGTGTTTGAAATGGGAGGATCTCAACAGCAGCACAAGGGAAAACTGCCTCGGATTACAATTATGAAAAAGGTGCAGTTCTTTGGGTTTGTTGTGTTTAGCTTAACATTTATTTCCTGAGTATAAGTCAGATAGTCTGCTGAATGATTAAACTTAAGTCTTTCAGGGTTTGCGGATAGTACTGTTGTGTCACCTCACCTATCTCTTCCTGAAGTTTGCAAAGAGAAAACAAAGGAAAAAAGCCACGGCGAATGACCAAGTTAGATTCACTTTTGCACCGTGTGCTTTTACACCTAAATAACTGGCCTGAATACACTGAAAATCAAAAGCTCTGGGTTACTTCCTAACACCTAAAATGACAGACTGTTGTTTCTGCGCCTGCTCATTTGGATTATTATACTCATTTAACTTCGGCCGAGACAAGATTCACATGAACCTCCTGCTCTTTGACTCACCTTTGAATTGACTAATTACTGAAGAATTCCCACTTATTTACGGCCATTTCACTGATCACAGGTCACATCACTGGAAGAAAAGCTTATTGTTGGCAGGATTGTTATTGGAGTTTGTAATGGTTATGCTTGATAAATTAGTTTTATTCATGTTAAATGTTAATTTTCTGTTGCAATGAATATATTAGGCTTTATATTTTTCTTAAAACCATGGTACTATACAACAAAGGAGTATGTGGGATGAACATAACAAAGCAGTTTCCTCAAAGGCCTGACAACATTTGATTTCTAGGTCATAACAGCATATCCAGCATGCAACCCTTGATGGAGCAGCCAAATATCAGCTGATTTCAGGACCGTGTCCTGCAGTTATGTCCAATTGTTTTTAAGTGCAAAAAGTAAATTATTGTAGCAGTTCTTTTTTCTTATTAAAAGTTGTGTTTCTCTGTTCACACATCACAGTGATGCTCAATCTACAGGTTATTTAGTGTAATAACACATCCTTAAGTTTGAAAGGTCTGAGTTTTTCAGTTTAAAAATAAATCAGGTTTAAATGACAAGAGTTCCTGTGGTCCAATAGCCATGCCTTATATTTAATTTCCACATTAGTTTTCAGAGGTGGTATATTCTGCTGTGGCGACCCCTGATCAATAAATGTACTCAACTGAAAAAACGAATGAATTAGTTTTCAGTGTTTTGACTACTATGTTTTATAGCAGGGGTCACCAACATGGTCACCAGGTAGCCCACGGGGATTACATGAGTTGCCCAGAGGCCTGTTCTAAAAATAGCTCACCATTGCACTACATACCAGTAAGCTTAATCTAGTATTTTTTTTAAGGTGTTCTTTTTAAATCACACCTGCATTGGAATAAAATTTGTTAATGACATTAAGGTGTATATATATATATATATATATATATATATATATATATATATATATATATATATATATATATATATATAAACTAAAACTATTTCAGACAAATAAAGTGTTGCATATTGATATTTCTGTTTCTTACCTTGCTAAATCATTGAGAACTATTGTGAGAAATCATTAACATGATCAGTGTCTTCACATAGATGAATATCATTAATCATTAATAATAACAACATATGATTAAAAGTAAATTGAGAAAAACTGTTAGTGTGTATCAAACTGGTAGCCCTTTACAATAATTGGTACGAAAAAAGTAGCTCTCAAGTTTCAAAAAGGTTGGTGACCCCTGTTTTATAGGATAAATGCATATAGCTGATAATAATAAAAAATATAAAAAAAATTATAGAAAATTGTATTATTTTGCAATGTTGGATTGCTTTTGAAACATTTGATGGCACTAAAATTAATTCTAAAACTGCTGATTAATATTTTTTTTGCATAAATATAGGGCAATGTGTGCATTAATAATGTCATAGTCAGATATATTTGAAATAGACAAGATTAAGCCAGTAAATCTAACAAATATTGTCTTTTGACTCACCCGTATGTCGCTTTCGTCCCAGCTTATGGGGTCAACAGTAACAATGTGCAACTTTTGTTTAAAGTGGAGTTATATTGGACTTGTTTACATTGATACCAAACAGCAGCTGCTTTTGATAGACCACTCTTGTGAGTTAGTAACCACAGCAAATAAATATTTCTGCTTAATAAATGATCTTTTAACATTAGGTTTTTATATAAAAAATTTTTTTTTAATTTCGTCCCAGCTCTCTATCACTATTTGCACATTGGAGATACGTTTTAACACATGTGGTGCATGAAGTTAACTGCACTAATGTCATTAAAAACAGTATTGTTTGACATGTTGCTACCAAAATACAAATAAATCTTATATTAGGCCATTTAATTTAGGCTATAACCCATTGGCGATTTTTAATTACACCAACTGAACAATGCTGCAGTAACATTCGGTTCCTTAAGAAATCCAATTAGTCTGACGTATCGTTGTAAACCCCATTATACAGCGCGTTTTCCTACACTCCATGTAAATAATTTTTAACAGCGTTGTCTATTTGACGTATATCCGATCGAATCGAATGTACATTTCTGCTCATTGTTGATAATTTTTATCCGTGTTTCACTAACTGTACCTATAAGACCACCTTCGTGAGTTTTGTGAATGGGGGAGGGAGACGCATGCGCAAAACTAGAACGGCTGAGGGGAAAAAGTTTCGCGCAGCTCCTCCAGCTGCAGTAAAGCAGCAGCAGCAGCAGAGTCTGCAGAGATCAGATTCAGCTCTGCAGTTTCCCCACACAAAATCAGGATTACTGCACTCCCGCTGAAGAAAGAAACTGGAAATATGCTGTTACAACTCGCAGCCCTTTCAAGTAAGTTTCATTTTAGCTGTGTTGAAGAAATGTTTCTTTTGCAATTCATTTAAGCTACTGAAGTAGAACTAGTTTTTTATTTTTTTATTTTTTTTTAGTTTATTTGTTTACAGGGTCAGTGCACATACATTACTGTAAAATGTGCCAGAATTAGCCAAGAATGGCTATTTTTCATCCGTAGACCCTTTACAGAATGTTAAAAAGTCACACCTAAAATAGAAGCACAACATTAAACATTAAATACACTTTCATAAGAAATACAGTTAAAAAAGTAAAGAAAAGAAAAAAAGAAAGGAAAAAAAAAAGAACAGACTGATGGGAGCAGAGGACAAAAAGCCAAAGACAACAGTACAAATGTGTCAATAACACAGTACTAATGCTGACAATGCTGATTTGTCAATAACCAATTTCTAACATGAGACTGAAAAGAACGAAAAGTGCATGATCTTCTAATTGTTGGTGGGATGGAGTTCCATTCCCTAGCAGCTCTCACTGAAAATACAGATTGACTGAATTTGCTTTTTTTGAGAGGAATAATGCAGTCTCCTCTGTCACCTCCTCTAGTAGTTCGGTGAGCAGTCGTTCTAATATTTATAAACTGATTTAATGGTGAAGTCGGGTTATGTAAAGTCTTAAACATTAAACAGATATGTACATATGTAATTAAATTTTCCCAACTAAGCAGGTTGTATTTCTTTAATATTAAACAGTGGTGAATATTGAACTGATTTCTTATCAAGGGTTTGAATTGTATTTGTAGTTGTGTCATAACAGTAAAATGGTATTTAAAATTTTACCATTTTTAATTTAATAAAAATAGTATTTATATTGAATTTTTTTTAATATTAATAGTCATTTATGTTGATATCTTTTTTTTTTTTTGCAAATAAATGTTCTGAATGTCGATATTTTTATTTAAAATATTGAGGACACATTATCAGTAGTTTATTAAATAAAACACACATTAACATTTTATTTTAAAGCATACTCATTAATGGCAAATCCTGAAAAATGAGAAGCTAAATTCATCAAGAATTTAATGTACTTTATGAGTTACTTGTTTAGAAAGAAAGAGAGATATGTTTTGAAGAATCATGGAAACCTGCAACTTCTGACATCCATAGTAGAAAAAGAAATGGAAGTCAATGGCTTCTGGTTTTCAATAGTCTTTAAATTATGCTTTTCTTAGTTCAATAAAAGTACAAACTTGCTATCAATTTATTTTGACGGTGCCTGTAACAGATTTTGTTGAATTTAAGTTGCATCAACAAGCCAACTAATTCTCAATAGATTATAAGTAGGTTGGGGTTAGTGTGAGTTGACGTGTACTTGCAAATAATAAATAGTCTGGAAGTAGCAGTATCACCATATATTAAGCAGACAGTCTACTAATACTCAAATGAGAAGTAAATGGCTTTATTTTGATGGTCCCTAATGCACATTTTGTTAATTAAAAGTTGCATTGAAACTACATTCAATGCAACTTTTAGTCAACAAAATGTGTGATAGGGACCATCAAAATAAAGTCTTACCAAAAACTCAAACAGGTTTGAAGCAACACGAGAGTTAGCAAATAATGACAGAATTTTAATACAGATCTACATAAAAAGGCTTTTTTTTCTTTTTTTTTTTTTACTCTGACATAGTTTTAGGGGCCTGGGCTCTGGCAGATGTGCCTGAGCTGGGAGATGTTTGCACAGAAGGGAGCTGTTATCCGGCCACAGGAGATCTGCTTATCGGAAGAGCTCAACAACTCTTGGCCACCTCAACATGCGGAGTCCATAAACCTGAGCCCTTTTGTATCGTCAGTCATTTGCAGGTAAACTCAAAATCCTTCTTTTTAATTGTTGACTAAATGTGAAATGGAGAAGTATCAGTCAATTCTGTTGACTCTGAATTATAATGATGAGATTATGAATGAGCCAACATAAGTTCATAGTGGTGGAAATGAAAGGGATGTGATCTTAAGTTTTAAAAAGCTGCATAGATAAGCATTATTTTAGGGCAACGTCATGATGTCAATTGATATATGTACATCCAAAATTAAAAACGAAAGCCCTGTGGGCTCTAAATTTGACCTGATAATTATATTTTAATACCCTTAATGAAGATTTATGTGTTTTCCCACTTGTGGGACTTCTCCCAACACCCCTCAGGGCTTCGAATCTGGAAGATTTTCAGAAAGAGCTTTTATTACCGTCCTGTATTTTCATGTGGGTGTTTTTGGAACATGAAAATATGTTTGTCTTTAGAGACTTGGTTCAGGATCTGCGTCCTTTGAATGTCTAGACTACTTCCTACCAGACAAAACGCCTTCAACTGTTTCACGTAGGACCATTGAACATGTTATGAGGGTCTTCAGAGTCTTCACCTTGTAGGTTTATAGGGGTTTGTTGATGCCACGGCTGAGCGATAATCGCTCATAATTGCTTCTAAGTTGTCTCGTCACCAGCAATTTGCTTTACACCAGATCTGTTGATCATCTCTTTACGCATTTTTAGACTTAAGTGGTGCCATCTCAGACAAACTGTTGTAGCACAGCAGTTTGTCTTGGTATGTAGACACTCATTAAACCGGTGGAGGTGATGTCATCCCCGTTCTTTGTGTTATAGGTCAAATAGCGGTAAAGGAGGAGGCAGCAGCTCATTTTAAAACACTAGTCAGATTACAAAACCCTACTCCACTGTCAAGATAACAAAATTGCTTTAATTTGATTTAAATGAAGTGGAAAAAATGTTGGAAAGAAACATCTGGCGAACACATGAAACCAATGCTCTCTGTAGGCCTTTAGACCAGTGGTTCTCAAACTTTTTTCATGAAGTACCACCTAAGAAATCTTTTTCATCCACGCACCACCATAATGACCAGTATTAAAATACAATAGCGTAGTAGGCCTAATTAAGCCAGGTATGTATAGCTGCACCTTCTGTACAGTTAAAAAATGTGGCACATTAATTCTTATTGTTATGAATATTTATTATTGTCAGCCACTTTAAACATTATAAATTGTTTGAAAATTAACATTGTACTGAGTTCACAGGTAAAAAAAAATAAAACGTCAACGTTTAAATTAAAATGTGATTTTAAAAGTTGATTAAAAATGACACCGTTTTTAAAAGTAAAAAAGCAAACTGCTGTACTTCAATGTAAAGTATTATCATAAAGTAACCTATTCATCAAAACTTAGAAATGTACTTTGGACCTCAAAAATATAGGCTATATGTCATCATAATCATATATAAACTCTTTGATAAATTTTTAAATATATGTTGCATGTACACATGACTTTTTTGTATATCTTTGAAATATAAATGTTAACTTGTATTTTAAATACATGAATTAAATTTACATATTTAAATTAGAAATAAGATCTGCCTAATGTGCGTTAGAGTAGGCTGTGTGTTACAGAAAAGCAAGTGATTAAACTATACCTGTCAACATTGGGATATAAAAATAGAGGATACGCCCCAACAACCATTACAAATATGGGGAGATTAGCTTCACATGATAGAATACATAACAAACATAAAAAAAAATGAAAATAAAATAAAAGGTTTACCCTATTAAAATCAGGCTTTTACAGATCACATCAGGCTTATTGTACGCATTAAATGGTTAAAAGTGTTTTTATTTCTTTTATTTTATTTATTCAGCGAATCCTCCGTGTACCACTAGAAGGAAGCCTGCGTACCACTAGTGGTACACGTACCACAGTTTGAGAACCACTGCTTTAGACATTAAAAGCTGCATCATGTAAATCAAGGGGGTTGACTTGTTACAGTACCTCCAACGTCCTTCACAGTCCCTCAGTTCATCAGGAGAGCTTTTCCCCAGTTACAAGAATGCGATTGACATTATCTGACTTTCCCACTCCTCACAGGAAGAGAAGAAGTGCTTTGTGTGCGACTCCAGGCAGGCCTACAATGAGACGGCGCACCAAGTAACCAGCCACAGCATTGAAAACGTTGTCACAACGTTTGCACCGAACCGCCTCAAGACGTGGTGGCAGTCGGAAAACGGTGAGCTGAATCCAAACAGGACAATTGCTCAATCTTCCTTCCTTTTCAGCACTATTTTAAGCGTTTGCTCAGTAACGGATGTGAAGGACTGTGCTATATGGTTCTCATGGGAAGGCTGTGAAACAAGGTCTTATTAGAGGGAACTCTCTCTCATTAGTGTCTGTTAGTTCCCCCATAATCAGACCGAAAAGAGGGACTTAACTCCTTTAAAGCAGTTGTGTAATTGCTGACCTGTTAAGGTTATGACCAGTCTTTAAGCTGTGGAATGGCAAACCCTTTTTTCCCTTTGCAAAGCGGTTCTACCTGAAGATTTTAGCCCAAATTTAGAAAATTGAGCGTTAAATAAACAAACAATAAAAAAAAAAAACATTAATAAATAGCACAGTTGTTTTGTGAAATTATTATATTTGGGACAAAATAATAATTGATATGTTATTTCTTAAAAAAAAAAACAAAACAAGCCAGACTGCTTCACTGCTTATTGATATTTATAAAATTTTTTACTATAGGAATATATACAGTGCTCAGCATAATTGAGTACACCCCATTAAAAAAATAATATTTATATCTATTTCTCAGTGAATATAGGCAATGTATTTTGGTGCATTTAAACCAAACAGATTTATTAAACAGATATATTTATTCAAATTATATTTTAGTTACCAAACATATTTAGAAATTGAAAGATAAAACAATAAAATTCAAGCAAAATATTGCAAAAAAAAAAAAAAAAAAAAAAACACCACCTATGAATTTTTAACAAAAACATTTTCAGTTTTTTTGCTTATCTTGATTTTTCCTCTTTTAAAAAAAATTGTATTTAATATTTCTATACACATACATTTGAGTGTACTAGTTTTTGGACTGTTATCGTAAGTTATTTAGTTAGATAAGCTCCAGATTTGGCTTCCGTACTGACTAATCTAATATATATGCACAGTTATAATATTATATAGCTTCCTATTAAAAATAAGAATTTAAAAGATAGATTTGCGAGGTGTGTACTTATTTATGCTGAGCACTGTATAAGAGGATTTTGCTTAAACATAAAACAGGAGCTTAATGTAAATATCAAATATCAGATAATTGATCAACTTTAAATGTGAGAAGATTAGTCTGGGCTGTAAAATGTCATGTGGTGAGACTGTGAAAAGCTGGAAGTATTTAAAAAAAGTATTATATTTGTGAAAAAAACCTTTAAATATATATGTACAGTTGAAGTCTGAATTATTCGCCGCCCTGTTTATTTTTTTCCCCCAATTTCTGTTTAACAGAGAGATTTTTTTTAACACATTTCTAAACATAATAGTTTTAACAACTCATTTCTAATAACTGATTTATTTAATGTGTGTCATGATGACAGTAAATGATATTTGACTAGATATTTTTCAAGACACTTCTATACAGCTTAAAGTGACATTTCAAGGCTTAACTGGGTTAATTAGGTTAACTAGGCAGGTTAGGGTAGTTGCGCAAGTTATTGTGTAACAATGGTTTGGTCTGTAGATAATTGAGAAAAATTATAGCTTAAGAGGCTAATAATTTTGACCTTAAAATGGGTTTTAAAAAATATAAAACTGCTTTTATTCTAGCTCAAACAAAACAAATAAGACTTTCTCCAGAAGAAAAAATATTATCAGACATACAGTGAAAATGTCCTTGCTCTGTTGAACATAATATGGGAAATATTTAAAAAAGAAAAACTATTCAAAGGCGGGCTAATAATTTTAAACTTAATTTTAGACTTAAACAGTATTTTTAAACATATTATTAAGACACCCACACTGATTAAATATTGTAAGATATTTTCCTCAGTTTTTCAACTTTAGTATTAGTTTAATGGCGGAAAGTTTTTCAAAAATATGTAAAAACAACAGAATTACTTTAAAGGGATAGTTCACCCCCACAAAAAAAACACTATTTACTCACCCTAAAGTGGTTCCAAACCTTTATGAGTTTCTTTTTTCGGTTGAACACAAAAGAAGATATTTTGTAGACAGCTGAAAACCTGTAACCATTGACTTCCATAGTAGGAAAACCAATACCAACATAGGTTTCCAGCTTTCTTCAAAATATATATATTTTTGGTGTTCAACAGAAGAAACAAACTTAAACTGAGTGGAACAAGTAAAGGGTGAATAAATAGGGAGTTTTTCTTTTCATTTTTGTGTGAACTATCCCTTTAAGGTAAGTACTTTTAAGTACTTGATGCTAGAAACTAAAGTAGAACATTTTAAAATACATTTTATTTACTTGTTTTATATTGTATGTTACCACTACACATTTAAAAAATAAATAAATAAAATAAACAAATTAAAAAAACAAGCCCTGACACTTTCAATGCTAGTTTTTAAATTGGTTTTTACAGTTTTGAATATCGTGAAGTGCATGAAACAATTTAAAAGTTACAAGCAAGACTTTCAGTGAAAAATAGCTTAAATTTACATCACTTAGTGTGTTTCTAGGAACATTCCCTTTATCCTAAAACTAACAAACTCTCTCGGATTAGTGTGGAAA
Organism: Danio rerio; assembly: GCF_052040795.2. Classification (NCBI taxonomy): domain Eukaryota; kingdom Metazoa; phylum Chordata; class Actinopteri; order Cypriniformes; family Danionidae; genus Danio; species Danio rerio. The sequence continues at coordinate 34,110,523 of NC_141045.1, read as the reverse complement.
CATCTTCAGCCAACATGGAGATGATCCAGCTGTTACAAGCTGTCAGAATATACAATCAAGCCATATGTTCCTCAGTGACTTGAGGAAATAGAAATCTTGGGATTTACTGCATATTCCAGTGGAGGAGTGTGAAATGCAGGACAGGAAACGAGGGGCCACGAACGCAACCAGAGAATCCTGCGAATGTATAGTTTAGGAAAGGGAATGAGGAGGACAGAGAAATAATCAGCCATTAGAGATAACACGAGCAAAAGTGTGGGAATACAGGGGGCGACCTCCTACATAATTAAAGATACAACTCGGTTTATTCTTAGTTTTGAAGTTTATAGACCCCCAAAGCATTTTCCACTAAAAAAGCAGATGTTCAATTTAACTGTGGAGCAGTGGGAGTTTATAAGTACTATTAGAGCAATTGTGCATTGCTTCCTAATGTACAAGTTGCAGATGTTCCTGTTAAAACAGTAATCTGTGCTGAAGCTATATTGCTCAAGTGTACATTTACAGACGTATCGTACAGTAAGTTCCCACTAGTTGACTAGAATAAGCAATACAACTGTTACAAGCAGGGCTTGACATTAACACCCTCCAAATGCGGGTAGATTTCAGCTTAGTTAGACAGTCACTCCCACTAGCCACTTTGGTTGAAAATCATTTTTAAATTGTGGTTTTCTTAAAAGCATGGTTCGACTATAAAGATGACCCAATATGCAAATGTAATATTAGAATCGAGAAACAGCACGGCTAACAAAAATAATTGTTTACGCAAACAAAAGAACGCAGGTGAATACCGAATGAGTGGATGATCACTGGCAGCTGCTGTTTAAAAACGCATGCGCGCTCCCATTTCCTTGCGTGAAGAACCCGTGCCTGGAAGGCAACTGTGATCGGTTCTCCTTCAAACAGAATTTTGTCTTTTTGTAGGCAGCACCAGTTGCTTCAGCTTCGAACAGATTATTAATTAGGCTCGACCGTGTGCGTGTGATCATCCTTTCATTATCAGACACAGTATGTTTTTTCTCTCTGTTTTTCACTTGCTTTCTTTTGCTTATGGTTATTTTTGTTAATATGGTTTAATTATCTTCTTTTAAAATTTATTTATTTATTTTTATTTTATAATAACATTGCTTTAAAGGGCCATGAAATCCCCTCTTTTCAGCAGGGTGTTTTCACACCTCTACTCTAAAGTCAGAAAAGTGGGCGTGTCCAGCTCTGTTTAGGTGGGAGTGTCGGAGGAACTAAAGTGGGATGGTGTGGCAGTGTCTATTTGGGCACGCCCGAGTTTCAGAGTCAAAATACACACACACACACACACACACACACAGGAGAAAGTGATGGTGTTTAACCTACATGGACATCTGTAGTCTAATTATTTGCCAAATTATTAAATGGTGGACTTTAACTGCAGTTTGGCTCTTTCATTTAGGGAATTCATTCATGCCCCTCACCACAAACGAGATTTTTGATTCGAGGAGCTGCTCTAAGCGTGTATTTTTCATGCAATCTCTGATACCGTACGGCGAATGAGAGAAAAAACCCTCCGCATTTCCCGGAAACTTAGATGCACACGGCAGGTAGTGTCAGAAAGCTGCGTGTGTTATTCCGTCACTAAATGTGGTGAAAATCATACACGAGGTTAAAGTTTGGTTGTAGTGCTAACTTGTTTACACTGGTGCAATAGTTACCATAGTTTGAAACGAACAAACTGAATAAACAAAGAGCACTGGTCGCTCACTTACCAAATCTGTAGAGACAGGACAATCACCAACAACTAGATCCGCGTCTTTATGAAGAGAATACTACAAGCGAATCCGGATCTCAGCGTTTGCAGATGAGAACAGCTCTCAGGTAAACAATAATCCTCCTTAGACACGTAAGTTATTGTTGTCGAGCGTCGCGTACACTGTTAATCCACACGTGAGTCTGAGCTCTCACAGAGAGAAAATGAAAACGAAACTTCACTGCAGCAAACAATAAAAGCAACACTTCATGCTTGTTTTGCCAATACAACGTGGTGTGTCTGTCGTCTAAACACTGTGACAGTAATGAATATTAATGAAGTTGCACAATAGAGCGCGCTGATTGGTTTGATTCAAGCCTTACTCATGCATTAATGCAGCACACTCTGAGACGTAATAAGATACACTCTGGCACAGACGCCCAGTCTGCACGCTGGAATACAACGCTATTATGTCATGACCGTGACGCAGCTTCAAAATTTCGTTTCAAACCGGAAGTACGAATTTGCTTAAAATAACGCAAAAACAACCAATTTACACTTTTTAGTGAAATATAGGTGTCCTAATAGTGTTTTTAGCAGTGTGGGACACAGATACGACTGTCAACAGCTCAAAAAATGTGTTTTGGTGTTTCGTGACCCTTTAATATAAGATTAACTCTCCATTTATGTGTAGTTAACTGGTGATCTGAGAGAACTTTAGCCAGGACAGATTACTGTGCATATTTTTGATACATGACAATAATTATTTTTTAAAAGTCAATTGTTTTTCTATTTTTTTTTTTTTTAAAGAAATGTTTTGTTAAATTAAAAGTATAGTATACAGCTATATTTTGCTTGTTTGACACATTTAAAATTTGTGGCTAAGAAATAATTATTGTTTAGTGTGGTTATAGAGATAAATTAGGTAAATCCCTCATTTTGAGTTGAGTTTGCTCATACACGACACACAAAAAGTGTGATTAATGAGACATGTGGACAAAACACAAAATCTTAGTATTTTAGTAAGTCAGTTTAGCATGTGAAAGTCATATTTATGCATATAAAAATATTTTCCCAACAACAAAATTGTGGCTAGTGAAAATACAGAGTGGCTAGTAACATTTAAAAACTACTAGCCACTGTGGCTGGTGATCAAAAAAGCCCTTGTTACAATATTATTAATCTTTTATTTTTGTAATTTTAATAAGAATAAAATGATGCACTGTTAGTTTAGATCTACTGTATTTTCTTTTTAAAGGGATAGTTCACCCCAAAAATAAAAATTCTGTCTTTATTTATGGCCCGTTTCTACTGAGTGGTACGGTACGGTGTGGGTCGGTACAGGTCACCTTCATCAGGCTTGTGTTTCCACAGCTTAAACGGTACCCTTTTGGTGGGCGTAGTGTACGACAAAGTTTCAGTCGACGTCATTCCCGCTCAAGAAAATGTCAAAGTAAAGCCGTACGGGTCGTTCACATATCAGACGAGAAGCACGTCTCTCAAAACAGATGCTTTATACACATAAATACTTGTGTATAAATGTTCATGACTAACCTTTTTATGAACATGGTTATGATCTGCAGATCAATAATAGTGCTAAGTAGCCTACTGTAACGTCTGCAATTATTATTATTATTATTTTCTATATGTATTTTTTATTGTTAACAAAACATATAGGCTGACAAAAACTATAATAAAACATATCAATTCAAATACCCCCAACCCCCCCTCCCCTGCGGTCTCTTGAAACTGGGGTATTCAATGAATAGTTGACATAAAAGGACAGAAGAATTGAAAGTTAACATAAAAACAAAAACAGAATACAGCATCCAATATCAATTATACAAAGCAAGGCCATCACTCTGGATCCTGATCATTTCTTAGTGCAATAAACAAGGAGATTTTATCAGCAGCTGAAGTCCAGATCTTTATTGTACTCATTTGTACCAAGTTCACTCGCGCTGTGGATAACTCCAACATTATGATGTCCTGAACATGTCCAAATTATGTGGAGGCAGACAAAGTTGGGCTAGAAATTTTTTAGAGGAAGTTAAGCCAGCCAGCCGAACATCTTTTTGTGGCTTGGTAAGGTTCAACGTAGAATCATCACTCAGTAATAGAACAGAAGGATTCACTGGTACAGGATATTCAATAATTTTGGATAAGATGACACAGACCTCATTTCAAAAACTTTCTCACATTCCCACATCATATGGAAAAAAAGATCCAAGTTCCTGGTCGGGACATTTATCACAGAAAGGACTAAAGGAGGCATTGATACGATGTCTTTTGAGTGGGGTCCAGTAGGTTCTATGACAAAAGTTATCAAGAATAAGTTGGTAATTGGGATTTTTAGATGAAGACAAATGTTCTGCCATACTCTTTCCTAGTCTGTGACACCCTCTTCTAGTTGACTGTCAGTTTCCCAACTACGCTGTATTTCTAAATTTTTTGCTGTAGCCTCTAACGCCTTTCTGTACATCCATGAGGTAAAATGATTAGTAGTGGACAGATCAAACCAAGCAATGATTGGATGAGTGGGAAGATTGTCCCTCCAGGGAAACGTCTGCTATTATATAAAATTAATAAATGTAACTTATATGAACACATACAGTCTCCGATATGTTACCAATTACAGAAAAACTACACACAGCATACATGTAGTCCTTATTTGGGTTCAAAAACAACACGCAACATATAGCCTAGTCAGTGCAAACCTCCCATCTGTTTTTTAATCTTTAGCAGCACATGTAGCTTCTGTTAGAGAGTAATTCTTAGTTCGTAATAGTCCTAAAGGTGATTATAATAGTTAAACAGGGCAGTTTGTTGGTGTTTTAGGTTGCTGAAAGAATCATTTGCTCCTTTGTTTTTTCCAGCTTCTCCTTTGTTTTTTTGCGCTTCGCTCTCACGTTTGTCCGTTTCTGAAAGGATCTGATGTCAGAAGCACTTCAATAACCACGCGCACGTTATTATCATCAGCTCAAGAAGTTAATTATTATCATATATAGACGCGCGCGCAAGCTCTCTGGAGAACGTGAAACCACTCACTCTTTTAGGCGGCCTCGTGAAACAAAAACAGGACTGGGCAGATTTTGTTCTTCTTGACTTTGTGGCTGTTCATTAAGACAACGACAAGGTTTGTTTGAGCTCTGGTGGACCATGGCTCATTATTATATGTATATAGTATTACGATGTAATGTCTCGGCTGTGTATTTAAAAATGCAGTTTCTTTTGTTTTCGTTCTCCTGCTTGTGTACGGGCTAGTGACGTTTCTCAATAAACCAATAGCGCTCAGCTGCACGTCTAGCACCACTTTTTAGTACTGTATTGTCGTGCTAAGTACCCTTTCAAAAAGTGGTATGGTACGGTTTGCTTTTGAGTATCTTTTGACAGTGGAAACAGCCATATAATGGCTCGTTTCCACTGACTGGTACAGTACGGTATGATTCGGGTCAGCCATAAAATCTGGAGCTGCCAATAAAAGTTTTATAAACTGATATTGAGAGGAGCATGTGAGATGATTGATTGCAGCTGGTCTCGCATGAATAATCATTGCAAGTCCAATCAGATATTATTTTGAGACCAATAAGATGAATTCTAGCCTCCAATAAATAAATCGATTCGTCCAACCTTCCTTATCTCCGTTTTGAAAAATCCCCCATCTCCCCTTTTGTCTTTTACTAGGGGGAGCTCCCCAGAACTACCTGACTTTCATGCTACATGACCAGGTAGGAGCCCTGGGCTCAAGTACCACCGAGTTCGGGGTTCTCTCCTGGGACAAATTTTATCGAGCAATAACTAAGTGTGAACTCTTGAAAATATCTGTAAGAACAGTTTGGCAGTGAACAAATGTCTTTGCATTGACAAGTGTGATGTCTTTTTTCCCTCTCAGGCCTGGAAAACGTCACGATCCAGCTGGACCTGGAGGCTGAGTTCCACTTCACCCACCTCATCATGACCTTTAAAGTGAGTGCTTCGGGGACTCCTGTGTGTGTGTGTGTGTGTATGTGTGTGTTTGGAGGGGGAAGGTGTCGCCTTGTCCCGGGCCTGAGGTGAGATTGCAGATCGTTATGTGGGAATGTGGGAATGAAGGGGGGTTGATGTGGATTTAGGCCTGAAGGAGGGGAAGTGTTGCTCAGTGTGTGGGAGCTGTGGGAGGTCTGGATAAACCCAGCTGTGTAGTCGACTGAGACGGCTGGAATGCTTCGGATAAAGATTACATTTCAGCATGATCTCACTTTAGCAGTGCAATTGAAAGACATCAGAAAGTGCATAGTTAATGAGCTGCGGCAACAGAACAATAGCGGTCATTTGGAGAAGGCTATATTTGTATAATAATTGAATTGGTCCAACACAAGTACTAATTAAATCTGAGATTGATAGAGTACTTCAGTAATATAGTACATTTAGCAATTACTAACCACAGGCGTATTGGAGATATGTGCCCAGGGGTACAGTTTTGAGAACTGAGAAATATGTACCCTGGACTACGCTTTCTAGCAGTAGTTTTTGCAATCCTTTTAGAGGTCACTGTGTACACTTTTGAGTTTGAGAATCTCAAATATATTACAGGTGCACATTTTCTTATATGTTCTATTTCTCGTAAATTTAGAGGCATCATGTATCTCGAGGCACACATTTCTCGATTCTCAGAAATGTATCTCTGGGGACATTTTTCCAATAAGTCTGTTGAGTCTATTGTCAAGTCAAGTTTTATTTGTCACATACATAGTTATACAAAGTATGACCAGCAGTGAAATGTAGGTCAGGTCCGCTCCAGAGATAGTATAGATAATCAAAAATTAAATATTAAGGAAAAAGAAGAAAAAAAAGTGTGCAAAAAAAAGATGTGCAAAAAATTATACAAGGTAATAAGAATAGCAGCAATATGATGTACTTATAAATATGACTACTACAATGATAAATACGAAAAAATCACGTAATGTGTAACACCGGGTTAGAATTTAGCAGCCTTATGGCCTGGGGAAAGAAACTCCTCCTAAGTCTCTCAGTTTTTGCCATCAAGCTATGGAAACGTTTTCTAGATGGAAGCAAAGTGAATAGATAATTGTCAGGATGGTTTAAGTCCTTACAGATTTTAACAGGCATTCATTCATTTGTTTTTTTCGGCTTAGTCCCTTTATTAATCTGGGGTCACCACAGTGGAATGAATCGCCAACTTATCCAGGATATTTTTTAGGCAGCAGATGCCTATCCAGCTGCAACCCATCACTGGGAAACATCTATACACACTTATACACTACGGAAAATTTTGCCTACCCAATTCATCTATACTACGTTTTTGGACTTGTGGGTGAAACCAAGGCTCGAAACAGCGACCTTCTTTCTGTGGGGCAAACGTGCTACCCACAGTAACACAATGCAGCCCTGAATCTATTGCATGTTTGATATTACATCTTAACTTATATATTAAAAGACTAAAGTTTGTCAAACTAATATATATATATATAAATATATATATATATATATATATATATATATATATATATATATATATATATATATATATATATATATATATATATATATATATATATGAAGTCAGAATTATTAGCCCCCCTTTGAATTGTATTTCTTTTATAAATATTTCCTAAATGATGTTTAGCAGAGCAAGGATATTTTCACAGTAAGTCTGATAATAATTTTTCTTCTAGAGAAAGTCTGATTTGTTTTATTTCAGCCACAATAAAAGCATTTTTTAAATTTTTTTAACACCTTATTATGGTCAAAGTAATAAGCCTCTTTAAGCTATATATATTTTTTTCGATAGTCCACAGAACAAACCATCATTATCCAATGATTGCCTAATTAACCTAACCTGCCTAGCTAACCTAATTAACCTAGTCAAGCCTTTGAATGTCACTTTAAGCTGCACAGAAGTGTCCTGAAAAATATCTAGTTTAATATTATTTACTGTCATCATGACAAAGATAAATTAAATCGGTTATTAGAAATGAGTTATTAAAACTATTATGTTAAGTAATGTGTTGAAAAGATCTGCTTTCTTTTAAACAGAAATTGAATAAAAAATAAACAGGGGGGCTAATAAGTCAGGGGGGCTAATAATTCATACAATAAATAATACACTTTATATACTTTAAAAGTAAAATGAAATTTTTTTATAAAATATTTTTTATTTGAATAAAGTACAAATGACAAACAGAAAACACTGCTAAAATTACAGTAAAGAATAAAAATAAAATGTAGTTCAAAATATAATTTGATTTATTATATTATAATATGCACTGTTACTACTATATTAGTAGTAAATGTAATATTCCTTAGCTAATTGTAAAGTAAACATTAGCAATATAGTTTAATGTTGAGATCCCTCAACTACATTTCAGCATTTAATTATTATTACTATTTTTTTTAGCATTTCATCTTTTGATTACAAAAATATTTTAATGTTGTCCGTTTGTAACATAAATAATTAAATTAGTCTTTTTTCCCCATATTGCTGTATCTCTATTAAAAACCTAATTAAAAATGTCATATTTTGCCTTCCCTGCATTCGCTTGGGTTTTTCCCGGGTGTTCCGGTTTCCTCCACAGTCAAAAGACATGTGGTACAGGTGAATTGGGTAGGCTAAATTGTCAGTAGTGTATGAGTGTGAATGGATGTTTCCCAGAGATGGGTTGCAGCTTGAAGAGCATCTGCTGCGTAAAATATATGCTGGATAAATAGGTGATTCATTCCGCTGTGGCGACCCTAGATTAATAAAGGGATTAAGCCGAAAAGAAAATGATAATTGAATGAACATTTTGTCAGTATTTAGTGTTATGAGATCTTGGTATGTCAGTTTCAATACAATTAAAAGTCAAAGTGAAATAATGAGTAAAAGTGTTGTGTGAGGGGCAATCCTGGTAAAACATGATTATGGTCAATATTGGAAGTAATATTGCCTTATTTATGTCCTTTATCACAGACGTTCCGACCGGCTGCAATGGTGATCGAGCGTTCGGCAGACTTCGGGAACACTTGGCAAGTTTACCGTTACTTTGCTTATGACTGTGAGTCCTCCTTCCCTTCTGTCTCTCATGGGCCAATGACCAAAGTTGACGATGTTATATGTGATACTCGCTACTCTGACATCGAACCCTCAACTGAGGGCGAGGTGAGCAACTGGAAATTTACTGCCCTTCTAGTGAATTCTTTCTTTAATACTGGATTTGTTTTGTTGACTTGTTGTTTCTTTTGTTTTTGAAGGTCATTTTTAGGGTTTTGGATCCTGCCTTCAGGATTGAGGATCCCTACAGCCCCAGAATTCAAAGTAAGGGCATTAAAAAAAGCAATCGCATTTTCTTTGAAATCATTTTAATGTTAATTTCTCATGTTGTATCTGCACATTAGCATACATGCACAACAGAGTTGTGGCTTTTTTATCTCCTCATCAACACACACATTTTTTTTTCTGTATTATAAATCAGAGGAAAATATTTCATTTAAAAATACTTGGAATTAGAAAAGGTAAACTGCACACACTTGATTGTGTAATATGTGGACGTGCCTCACAGCACAAAGCATTACTTAACCTTTAAATATGCATGCTTAATCAGTCATCGATAAGTTCTATTGTTTAAAAGGTTATTGATAATCAATAGGTCAAGTAATCGCTACCATCCCTAAATAAAATAAAGGATATTTCACCCTAAATTTACCATACATTAAAAGGAGAGTTCATCCAAAACTGAAAATTCTGTCACCTTTAACTCACTTTTTACTTGTTCCAAATTTGTTTTCATTTTTTTATGAAGGTGAACAATAATATACAATAACTTGTAGGATAGGGCGAGGCAGTGGCGCAGCAGGTAGTGCTGTCACCTCACAGCAAGAAGGTTGCTGGGTTGCTGGTTCGAATCTTGGCTCAGTTTGCGTTTCTGTGTGGAGTTTGCATGTTCTCCCTGCCTTCACGTGGGTTTCCTCCGGGTGCTCCGGTTTCCCCCACAGTCCAAAGACATACGGTACAGGTGAATTGGGTAGGCTAAATTGTCTGTAGTGTATAAGTGTGTGTGTTAATGTGTGTGTGGATGTTTCCCAGAGATGGGTTGCGGCTGGAAGGGCATCCGCTGCGTAAAAACTTGCTGGATAAGTTGGCGGTTCATTCCTGTGTGGCGACCCCGGATTAACAAAGGGACTAAGCCGACAAGAAAATGAATGAATGAATGAATGAACTTGTAGGATAATGTCTTTGATTGTTGAAAACTTAAACAGCAAATGCTGAATAATGATTAAGATGGTTCTTTTGTTTATTATTTTTTTATTCATATTGTCAGACAGCTAAAACAGTTCACAAAATGTGATAAATCAGCTGGACAAAGCGATTGGCATGCTGAAAATCCTATCAAACTGACAGATATAAAGATTTGACATTTATCGTGATAATTATCAATATTGACTGATATGGAAAACATTATCATGATCATTTTTTTGCCATGTCACCCAGCCCTACTTAGAATCAAATTACATTACTGTTTTTTTTTTTTTTTTTTTTTTGATTGCGGGATTACAAAACCCAATGGCAGTAAATTATTAATAATATACTCGTTTTACAAATTTCTTTTTTCCATGGCTATAGGTTCATGTACATTCATTTCTGAAATTTAGGATATATAAATAATAAAATCCAAGTTATATCAAAAAGTAGTCTAAGGCCGTACTCACACTAGGTACAGTTGCCTCGAACCTAGCCAAAGCACGCTTGTCCCCCCTACCGTCTCCCCCGACGGCAAGCACTCAAACCATATCGGGCCTCGGCACGCTTACGTCTGCTGCTGCGCTGTTCAGTGAGAAGCGCTCTCTATGGCAAGTCTTTTTAGCATTTAAATCTTTGTTCTGACTCCATAAATATATTTAGAGATATCTCTAATTATATTTTGACTAGTCATAATTATAATTCGACTACTCAGAATGACAATTAGAGATATCTGCAATTACAATTGTACTAGTACGAAATCAGACTGGAGATATCTGCAAATATATTATGACTAGTCATATTCCTCCATTGACTTCCATTGAAAAATATTTGCAGATATCTCTAAATGAATTTCGACTAGTCACAATTATAATTAGAGATATCTCCAAATGAATTTTGACTAGTAACAATTGTAATTAGAGATATCTCTAACTGAGTTTTTACTAGTCATAATACATTTGGAGATGTCTTTAATTCGTCATATTTAGAGATATTTACCAATATATTTGAAGATATATCTAATTAATTTACTAATAGTCGAATTACAGTTGTAGATATCTTGAATTGGATTTTTGACTAGTCAAAACTCATTATGAGATATCTGCAAATATTTTTCAATGGAAGTCAATGGAGGAATATGACTAGTCAAAATATATTTGCAGATATCTCCTATCTGATTTCGTACTAGTACAATTGTAATTGCAGATATCTCTAATTGTAATTCTGACTAGTCGAATTATAATTATGACTAGTCAAAGTATAATTAGAGATATCTCTAAATATATTTATGGATGGTCAGAACAAGGTTTAAATGCTAAAACAGCTTGCCATACGCTCTCACCCAGTAGCACAGTGAGATTTCTTTAGTTATATCCTTTCAGTCCTTAGGGATGCGGGCACACGCAGTCAGATATTTCAGCGAACAGATCCGCCACTTTTGGCGCATATAAACAATCATAAAGCCCTCGTGCTGCAGAAATGAGGAGGTCTGCTGAAGGCGCGCAGCTGTCATGCTGTGAGGAGTTCTCGTCTTTAATAAACTACGGCAGTTTGCGTTCACTGAACAGTAAGAATGATTAATAAATCCACATGAAACAGTCCCTTAAAAGTCACGTCTCGCTTTCAGTTTAGGGCTTTGGCGCGTTTTGCACTCACACACAAGCGTACCGCGCCAAAGCCCAAGTGAATCGCGCTCAGGCACACCTCTTCCAACCGGGCCAGGGCCGGCCAAGTGAACCGTGCTTGAGCCCGATTCAGCGCACTCACACTTCTCAAACGATCCGGGAAACGGGCCTGGGCATGGTACGGATGGCATAGTGTGAGTAGGCCCTAAAGGTAATTTGAGGGAGCTTTCACACTAGCACTTTTGGTCCACACCTGGGTTCGTTTGACGTCATAGTACGGTACGTTTAGCTAGTGTAAACGTGTCTTCTGAACTTGTGAACTGTACTCAAGTCATCCTGAAAGAGGTGGTCTGGGGTACGGTTCATGCGAACTCTGGTACGGTTCACTTCTGACGTGAATGCAATCGTATTAAATAACGGTAGTGAACCGGCAACTGTACAACAAACTATCGGTTTCATAACGTTCGTCCGTGTATGTTTGTGTGTGTCACGTTTCGTACCCTGGTGACATGCGCGGAACTAGGCCAGGGCAAACACAATGATACACAGTGATGTCTGCTTGTCTCCTCCAAAAACAGCTTCTGCAGACACTGTGTGATGTTCTGAATGTTTATTATATTTTTGCCAAATAACCCAGCTGAGGCTTGAACCAGCAACCTTCTCGCTGTGAGGCGACAGCACTACCTACTGCGCCACTGCGTCGCCTGAAATGAAATCAGTGTAATTAAATAATTTGTGCAAAACCAATTGTAATATTGTACAAGACTAGGAAAATCAGGCTGTGTGAGTACTGTATTGATGATCAAACACGCCAAAAATAATAAAAGTATATTTATTTATATAAGCATACGTTGGGCAAAACAGACCTGCCAAATGTTTGTATTACTAACTTCTCACTTTTCCATATTCTCTAGACATGTTGAAGATCACTAATCTGAGGGTGAAGTTCACTAAACTGCACACTCTCGGCGACAACCTGCTGGACTCACGTATAGAGATCAAGGAGAAGTATTACTATGCTATTTACGACATGGTGGTCAGAGGAAACTGCTTTTGCTATGGCCACGCATCTGAATGCGCCCCTGTCGATGGAACTGGAGAGGCAGTGGAGGGCATGGTGAGTTTTGCAACACAGTCTCATTCTGAAAACGTAGTCCCGTGGACGTTTCTGGAGACCGCGAAATACGTCCTTGGAGGTGTGTATTTGTGCAGTTTTATTTTTGCGAATCTGCTGTGTGCGCTTTTTCGCATCTTGAACGTCCCGGCGATGTTCTTGCGTAAACCCACCGGAGGCTGCTGTCGAGTGACCGTCTGTCCCACTGACTAAATGATTGACTGGGCGACCGGCCAATCAGCCGACTCACCTTCTTCCTCCTTCCCTAAACCCAACCAGTTTTACAGATTGACCCGCCTGCCCGCTTGCTTCCCTAAACCCAAGCAAATATTTACAAAAGCCGTCTAGAAAAAGGAAAGCCCTCGTCTGATTTTTACCACGTTTTCGGATTTCACCATATTTTCACCCTGTTATTTACGTGTTCACTTTATTTTATGGATTCTGTTTTTGTCTTAGCTGATTTCTGGAACCGCTCTTCCCCGGACTCAACCCGGTCGTGGTCAGGTCCCCTCTGCTTCCCAACTCCGCCGGCGTTAACGACGAGCTAACTGAACAAATTGGTTGTGGCGGGAAAGCCCTCCATACGGAGCTAAGCAGTGAGCCGGCGAGCGCGAAAAGGAACGGCGTCACACTGCCCTGTAGTGTTTGATTAAAAAAATGAAATGCAGCCATACGTACCTTCGGCTACATAAATTGTGGTCTCTAGAAACGTCTGCGGGACTACGTTTTCAGAATTTGTTTGGGTCGGAGTTTTCTGTAAGGATGTATTGATGTGGAAATTTAGACGTAAAAATAACCGATAAAAAAAGCCGATAACTGATAATCAGTGTTCTCTCGTTATTCGCGGTAGTTACGTTCTAAAAAATTGCCTACAATAGGTGAAATCCACAGAGTAGTTAATTTTTTACATTTATTATAGATGTTTTAAGGCTTCAAAGCCCTTCACTACACACTTTATACACTTTTCTCAGACAGGCGTTAACATTTTCACACTTTTCTCTCTCATTTAAACACTCTCAAAGTTCAAACCTTTATAGCAAAATAATTAATTGTTAATTTATGACCCAGTAAAAGGAGTAATCGTTGATTTATGCCATACTGTAAAAATATCCAATGCACATGTGTGGCTTCAATTAACTTGAATCGCGGCACCAATAAAGGGCATGCAACTGACATTTCTATGGTAACCTTGCGCACGTAAATTCAAACAACATTCATGAGTGTTGATGGCGAAAAGAAAAAAAAATCTATAAATTATCTTAATACATGGACTTGCTCAACATGTGATGGTTCATAATATCCCCAAATGGCTCTTTAAACAAATGCATTTGCCAAAAAAATCTGAAATGACTCTCATGTGATATATTGTCTGGGTTGGTGTTGTATATTACACTATACAAACTTTGTAATAACCTGCCATACCTTATTTTACAGACTTATTTCTCTCTATATTATTTCTTATACATTAGATTATTTCAAGTAACCCGCGTAACTAACGGCGCATGCAACGCAGGTAGCTGTGCATTTATACTTCTGCGCGCTGTCTCTGTTGGTCTGCATTAACACTTTCAAAATGCTAGTTGGCACTGAGGTTTTAAAATGTCTGTGTCAAGTTTCTTCGCTGCTGTTTTGTTCTTTCTGAACGCTTCTGGGATGTACAAGTGGCTCAAACTCGCTAATTTTGAGGCAGAACCTGTAGACGTGCAACAACTTTAACTATGAGGTAAACACAAAACAAAATTTTCCATCTGGAGCTCCTTCACGGGACTCCACACTTGTAAATTGCTCAATCGGGCTCGCGCGGCTCTCAGTCCTGCCCAGACTCGCGCAAGCTCTGTGATTGGTCGGCTTGGTAGCGATGACGAGTCTGGGCGGGACCGAGAGCCGCGTGAATGGCACGAGCGATTGTTTACAAGTGTAAAGTACCGTGAAGGAGCACCAGATGTAAAGTTTTGTTATATGTTTACCTCATAGATAAAGTTGTTGCACGTTTGCCGGTTCCTGCCTCAAAATGAGCGAGTTTGAGCCACTTGTACATCCAGGAAGTGTTCAGGAAAAGCAAAAAAGCAGCGAAGAAACTCGACACAGAGGAACATTTACACCTCACTGCCCACTAGCGTTTCGGAAGTGTTAATGCAGACTGACAGAGACAGCGCGCAGAAGTATAAATGCACAGCCACGCGCGTTGCATGTGCCGTGGGTGACGCCGGTCACCTGACGCAGAAGTATAAATCAGGCTTTAGAGGTGCACGTCAGCGATGCCAACGGCCATGGCGTAGGGCTATGCGTCAACGCCGTAGCATAAGCGTGCGTTTGACGCGGAAGTATAAATCAGCCTTTAGACTGTAGAGTTGAGTTGTCAACATCAAAAGTCAACAGAGCAGAGATCAAGGCCCCAAAATGCAATTCACCACCGTAAATAAATGGTAGATCACAAAATACTGAAACAGTTCATTAAGAAATATTTTTTACAGTGTACATTTAAATGCTCAGACTTTTTTGCGGCTCTCGTAACCCCTGTTTAGAAGAAAACATCTCACATACATTTGTCATGAAGGAAAATCGTTTGAACTCCCTTTCTCAGTCTGCTGCTAATTCAGTCTGGATCTGTTTCACATTAGTTTGAAACTATGCGGGCCGCCTCATGGTTTCATTATTGAATCACTTACAGTGCAAATAATCACAGCGCTGAGAAAAAGCACACAGAGAATCTTGTTTACAAACCTTTTTTTGGTTTTGTTCCATTTGTAATTAAAGTTTCACTGTGTGCTTTTAAGTCAAGGGTTCCTTAAAGCCAAAGATGAAATGTACCAAAGGATGAGGTTCCTGTTTAGTCTAGTGTTTCCTCTGTTTACAGTCCGTCTCGACTGAGATGCGTCTCACTCTTTCGCAACCTTTACAAAAGCAGTGAGCTGAAATGACCTTCAGATTACAGTCTCACAAATGTGCAGACATTTCATTGAAAGGCATTGAAGAGACTGTAGATTGTTTCCAGGTACAGCGCAGTTCATTTTTCAGTCCCCATGTATGTTCCAAGGCTGGAGATTGTTCAATGTAAACCAGATGCATCCAGTGTAAACATTTCCTTTTACCGTCTGGTTTAAAGATGAATTTTGTCGACGGGTTTAGAGCAACTTCATCTTTTTTTCTAAGTGTTTTTTTGTTTGTTTTATAAAGCAGTGGTAAGGCCAGGAATGGTGTGAGTGGGCCTTGGTTTAAAGTAGGCTCCATTATTTTACAACACATGAGATATAAACAATGAAGCAACACCTAAAAAAGGAGTACTGCTTTTTGGCTAAAAGGCGAAAAAACTAGCAGACTTGGTAACACTTTAAAATAAGAATCCTAAAGTTAATGTTAGTTAATGTATTTATTATTAGTTATTGGTTAATTTTGTTTATTAATCATAGTTCAACATTTACTAATGCATTATTAAAATCCAAAGTTGTACTTGTCAACATTAGCAATTAACCTGAACTAATATTACATTAACGAAGATGAATGAATACAATAATAAATGTATTACTAATTTTTACTATCTTGACCAAGTACAGTCAAAGGGCCCTATCATACACCCGGCGCAGTGTGGCGCAAGGCGCGGCGCAATAGTCTTTTGGTAGTTTCAGCTTGGCGCAAGAGTCGTTTTGAGGCGTTGCGCTACACTGTTTAAATAGCAAATGCATTAGCGCTCATTTGTGCGCCCATAGGCGTTCTGGTCTAAAAAGGAAGGCGTTCTGAGGCGGACCGCTGGCGCATCACTATTTTGAGAAACTATAATAGATTTTTCATTAGACCAAAACTAACCCGGTCTAAACTCCGGCGCCTCGCTTACACAATGCTTAATACGCACAAGAGAGCAATAGGCAAATATCTTTACATATGAAAAAAAATTAAATATTAAGGATATATATAGGATTTAATAAGAATAGATATAGAATAGAAATATAAAGGATTAAAATATTACAAAACATATTATTTTCTAGCCTACACAAATATGAAAAATCACTGCTTTTATGTCTTCTTCATCTCGGGAGGCTTTTTCAGTTCATTCATAACAACTTGCTTTTGTATAATGTTATTATTATTAGCAGTATTATTTAATATATCCATATTTATATTTGTTTTATTAAAGACAAGCTTAGATTTGCCCACCTGTCAGGTTTTGGACCATATGGGGCACAGCATGTGTTTTAGGACATAACTCATGTTTTTGAGCACATTTTGTTATTATTATTTATTTATTCATTTGCTGGAAATTAGAACTGAATTTAGAAATAGTTTTGAAACGAATATTTGCGCTTAACAAAAAAAGTATTTATTTATAGACTAATTGATGTCTGTGCGTAAAGGTTTCCCTAACCAAGAGCGAATGTGAACGTAGATCCATTATCTCTCATTCTCACGCAGTAGATGCTCTGTTTAACTGTTTTCTGTTAAAAAACTGTTAACTGTTTGCTTGTGAAATGCTCAGTTTTTCCACTTAGACTTACTTTGAGTCCTGTAAATAGCGAATGCGCTCTTGGCGCGACGCAGCTGGCTCTTAAAGGGAATGGGAGATGAGACTCTAATTGGTTTATTCTCAAAACACACCTATAACTCATTAAGAAAATAAACTCAACCCTGTTAGACCATGCGCCACGGCGCAAGGCAGATTTCCTGTCCTTAAATTAGCAAAAACGCGTCCTGACACCCCCTGAAAGCGTTTGCGCCCTGCGTTTTGCGCTCTGCGCATGGACCGTCAAAATAGAGCCCAAAGACTTCGGTATCTTATACATGTGGCTTTTGGTTCACACTTTAAATATAAGGAGATTGGACAAAACAGCACTGACATGCTGATTTCTTGCCATATTTCAAACTGCGAGACGTTATTGATACTAAATATCAACATATTTGTAATCATACCAACACTTTACAGTGCAAATCACTCACGTATGCAACCGCAATTTACATTGGATGGACTAAATAATGTCTAATGTTAAGCGTTGTCTAATAAACTGTTATATTTCATTCGCCGATGACACATTTGGTGGCTTAGAATAAGTTTGTTGCATGTTTTTAACTCCGAATAAAAAATGAAATAGAAATCAGTTGAATAATTTTTGTTTAAAAAGTAGTTTTATACTTTCAAATGAAATCACATGTGAATGTTTAGAGCTGTTCTTTTTGTGAAGAGAAGCACACAAGCGCACAATAAATATACCATTAAATAACGACTTAATATTAAAAATGATTTATTCATACAGTTGAAGTCAGAATTATTAGCCCCTTTGTTTATTTTTTCCCAGTTTTCTGTTCAACAAAGAGAAGGTTTTTTCAGCACATTTCTAAACATATTAGTTTTAGTAACTAATTTCTAAAAACTGATTTCTTTTATTTTTTGTCATGATGACAGTAAATAATATTTTACCAGATGTTCTTCAAGACACTTCTACACAGCTTAAAGTGGCATTTAAAGGCTTAACTAGGTTAATTAGGTTAACTAGGCAGGTTAGGGTAATTAGGCGAGTTATTGTATAACGATGATTTTTTTTTTCTAGCTAAAAGAGGCTAATAATTTTGACTTTAAACAGTGTTTAAAAATGTAAAACTGCTTTTATTCTAGCCGAAATAAAACAAATAAGACTTTCTCCAGAAGAAAAAATATTATCAGACATACTGTGAACATTTCCTTGCTCTGTTCAACATCATTTGGGAAATATTTAAAAAAGAGAAAAAGTGAAAGTAAGTGAAAAGTGGACAACCTTGAAACATTACTTGTATTAGGAATGACAAAAATGCAAGGTCAGGACTGTTATCTATGCTTTTAGACATCCTGTTCCAAAAGGTATCATTTTAATTACAGTGCTTCAGAGTATTTTGTTCTGGATTATCATTGTTGTGTCTTCTTTTGTTGTAGGTTCATGGTCATTGTATGTGTAATCATAACACTATCGGTCTGAACTGTGAACGCTGTCAGGACTTTTACCATGATCTGCCCTGGAGACCCGCTGAGGGACGCAACACCAATGCTTGTAAAAGTAGGAAATGTGCTATTTTACTCAAAGAAATAATGGATTTGTTTTGTCTAGAAGTATTAATTTATCCAAAAAGAGCTTTTTATGAAACAAAATATACTGTTATTTTATTAATGTATGGTACAACACCATTTTGTTCTCAACTACAAAACATTGTTGACATTCTTGTTGTATCACAGCTATTACTGCACTATAGTTTTCTCATGATGTTGGCTCGTTATCAGTATTTTTGACTTTGTTTGTAGGTTTTGTAAGGGTGCTTTCACACCTACACTTTTGTTTCGGAACGTGTCTCGATTGCCCAGTTAGCGCGGTTCGTTTGGCATATGTGAACAGGGTAATCGCGCTCTGTTCCGCGCCAAAGTAATCGCTCCGAGATCGCTTGAATGAGGTGGTCTCGGCTCAATTGAAACGAACCCTGGAGCGGTTCGATTGCAGTGAGAAAGCGATCCGATCCGAGCGCGGTTATATCACAGTGTTTTATGGATATGTAATAGGCATACGGCTATATGAAGAGAGAATTATGAGTATGGCGGGAAGTTTCGCGAGTCTCCGGATGCCCGCAAACAAGTGATGATCTCCCGGTAATCTCGCGTCTCCCTCCCGGTCCTTAAATAGGCTACGTTGCGCACCCTTCTCACCCCTCCCCACCGCATCTCTCCTCAGACACATCGCGCGCGCACCCTGTCAATCACCATCAAACCACCACCTCTCCTGACAGCTGAGCGGGACGCTGCAAAATAAACCCTGACACTCTGACCAATGTGAGGAGATTTTACTCGCACGTGACTTGTTTTAGCTCTTTTGGTCCGATTAGAAACTTTGCAATGTGAAAGCGAACCACTCCAAGAGCAAAGAGCAACAATGTAACAATGTAAATCTCTGTTTCGGAACAACTGAATCGATTCACAGGTGTGAAAGCAGCCTTAGATACCATGCATGTATTGCAAATGTAATTCTTTTTAATGATATTGTTACTGCACTATCGTTTTTAAAGCTGTCACAGGTGAAAACAAGTTTGCTGCACTTGTAGTATTGAACTTTTTAATCATTTTGCCTCATTTCTTTATAATTCTGTTGTAATTGTAATTCATAAACATTTTATGTAATTATTTGTTGTATAAACTGTCATTGCACTATATATTTTTTTTAAAATGTTGTCATATACAAATCCTGCCGCATTATGGGCCCTATCATACACCCGGCGCAATGCGGCACAAGGCGCGACGCAATTGTTGTTTGCTAGTTTCAGCTCAGCGCAAGAGTCGTTTTGATGTTTCATATGTGCACCCATTCTGCTCTATAAAGGAGGTGTGTTATGGTGTATTGCTGGCACGTTGCTATTTTGAGAAACTATAAAAGATTGTTCAATAGACCAGATCAAACCCGGTCTATTGTCCAGCGCAGAGAGCGTTAGTTGTGCGTCTCGCTTAAACATTGCTTAATACACACAGAATGTACAGCAATACACAAATATCTTTACAAATGTAAAATAAATAAAGGATTAAAATATTACAAAACATTATTTTCTAGCCTACATAAATTTAAAAACCACTGCCTCCAAACCTTCTTCATCCCGTGGAGCTTTTTTAATTTATTCGTGACAATTTGCTTTTCATTCATTTTCTTGTTGGTTTAGTCCCTTTATTAATCCGGGGTCGCCACAGCGGAATGAATCACCAACTTATCCAGCAAGTTTTTACGCAGCAGATGCCCTTCCAGCCACAACCCATCTCTGGGAAACAATTTGCTTTTGTATAATGTTATCATTATTAGCTGTATTATTTATTTTATGTATATATAAATATATATATATATATATATATATATATATATAT
>NC_141045.1:34057500-34085000 GCF_052040795.2 Danio rerio | reverse complement strand
TAGATAGTCTGAGTTAAATGAGCCCAGTTAGAAGCCTGTAGGACAGTCTGATGCAGACTTATGAGGTCACAAAGTTTGGTCCAATGTTAAGTCAATGGGATTTTTCAGACGGTCCCGGGACGTTTTTCGGAAAACCAAAAGTCGGATCAGTCGGAAAAGATATAGCAACCCGAGTCAGACCAGTTTGGAGGTCTGTTGGGAGTTTGGTGGTCATAGCTTGAAAGCTCTAGGAGGAGATAGAGTTTAATTTTTAGTCTCAGAAGAAAAATAGGATAACAATAGTCTGGCTTGCTACACAAGCCAGCCTAACTAAACTTAAAAACATAAAAATAAAATGTATTCCTTTCATTTTATTTGTATTATTTCAGCCAGTTTGCAGAGGAAGTCTTCATTATTTCACATTATTTTAGACTTCGAATCAAAATAGCTCAAATTAAAGCAAAACTGATCCAAATAAAACTATCCATACATATTTAATAAACAGAATTAAGATGACAAAAACACAACAACATAACTAAAACTGTTTAAAAATGAATTAACAATAATTAATAATTAACTTCAAGTCAGAACATCAATTAAAACTGCAATAGTATCTCCAAAATACCAAAACTGGTCACACTTTACAATAAGGTTCATTAGTTAATGTTAATTAATGCATTTACTAACATGAACAAACAATGAACAATACATTTACTACAGTATTTGTTCATGTTAGTTAATGAAAATACAGTAGTTCCTTGTTAGTTCGTGTTAACTCATGGTGCATTAACTAATGTTAACAAGCATGGACTTGGATGTTAATAATGCATTAGTAAATGTTCAATTATGATGAATAAATGCTGTACATGTGTTGTTCATGATTAGTTCATGTTAGTGAACGCATTAACTAATGAACCTTATTGTAAAGTGTTACCCCAAAATTACTCCATGAGGTCTGATTTCTGGTTAGTTACTTTAGTTTGTGTAATATTTCTTATTTTTATAACATTTTATGACTTTTTTTTGCAATTAAGCTTTAAAGTTAATATTATTTCTACATATTTATTTGTTAATTATTTTTAAAATTCTAGCGTTGTGTTTTGCCAGAACGTGATATCCTGCATTTGAGAGCTGTTTATGTTTTTTCTTCTTGTGAGGTCTATCATAAAACGCTGTGGTCTCTCTCTCTCTCTCTCTCTCTCTCTTAGCCCCAGCACTGGGGTCTCAGTAATGACATGGACGGCTGCAGACCATGTGACTGTGATCATGGTGGTGCAATCAACAACAAGTGAGTAAATCTACTCCATTTCTGCCTTTTTGAGTCGCAGTTAAACACAGTTATCACCCACATAGCAACATTTTTCCAGCCCAGATCTGGCCCATGCAATCAGCTTTAGCTTGGCCCACATGGCGCAGTGAATTACAGTACATGATTGGACCAAGTCTGGCACGAATGCCTGCAGTACCAGCTTTATGCCAAATCTGGGCCAGAATTCTTTGCTACCTGGGCCGATTATTGTTATGGATAACAAAACTGAGGATTTGACTTTACAAACTGACATTGACAACTGCTGGCATGGTATGAAGAACACAGGTTTTTATTCATTTTTGCTGATCATGGTCAATGAGAATGTTTTTTTGCTGCCGTCTGTGCATAAAACATTTCAGGTTTTTCATGTAATACATTTATTTTACTTCAGTATATTTTAAACTGGCGAGGCAGTGGCGCATTAGGTAGCGCTGTCGCCTCACAGCAAGAAGGTTGCTGGTTCGAACCTCGGCTCAGTTGGCGTTTCTGTGTGGAGTTTTATGTTCTCCCTGCCTTTGTGTGGGTTTCCTCCGGGTGCTCCGGTTTCACCCACAGTCCAAAGACATGCGGTACAGGTGAATTGGGTAGGCTAAAGTGTCCTTAGTGTATAAGTGTGTGTGTGAATGTGTGTGTGGATGTTTCCCAGAGCTGGAAGGGCATCCGCTGTGTAAAAAACTTGCTGGATAAGTTGGCAGTTCATTCCGCTGTGGCGACCCCGGATTAATAAAGGGACTAAGCCGACAAGACAATAGCCCCTTTCACACATAAAGACCTTTCCTGAAAATTGCCAGCAATTTTACGGAAAGGTTGTATGTGTGAACAGGTCCTTTTTGAAAATACCGGTAAATTCGTTCTGGCTATTTTCCGGAAAGAGAAGTTGTAACATTACCGGTAATTTGCCGGAATGTTGCGCTGTGTGAATTCAGAAGGAAGATTACCGTAATAAGCGTGTGCACGTCTAGAACGTGCTGATGTGAGACGTCTGCTTTAGCCAATCACAACAGTCAGACGCATTAACGTCCACGCGGTTTGTGAGGATAAAAGCCTTTGAATATTTTTCCAGACACATTTAGCTGCTAGAAGTTAGTCAAATCACGTTTATATGTTCTTCTTAATGCCAACTGTATAAATAATCATCGATGAGATGCTTATGATAAGCAGTTGTTTGTTTACCTTCAAGCTTTGCGTGAGCCTGTGAAACAGCCTATGAGCGCCTGTACACGCACATATTATGAACATCTCGACATGCGAAAGTGATCCTGCGAAAGTTGTTCACAATATTGATCATCCACAGAGTTTGTAATTTAGTCAAATGTTTACAAAGACAAGTGCAGCCGTTTAAAGCTCATTTGAGATGAATGATGTCAGAATTTACCGGTATTTTGGAATGGATGTGTGAATGCTCTTTTCCGGAAAATTTCCGTAACGTCCTCGCCTGTGTGAACAGCGCTTTTTTCAATATACCGGTAAAGTCTTTCCGGAAATTTTCCAGATATTTACCGGTATCACTGTGTGAAAGGGGCTAATGAATGAATACTTTAAACTTTTGCATAACACCTTCACTATAGTAGCCGTTGTGTCACAACAGCTAGAAGCTGTTCAGGAAAAGCAAAACAGCAGAGAAGAAACTTGACACAGAGGAACATTTACACCTCACTGCCAACTAGCGTTTCGGAAGTGTTAATGCAGACCAACAGAGACAGCGCGCAGAAGTATAAATGCACAGCTACGCGCGTTGCATGCGCTGTGGGTCACGCCGGTCACTTGACGCAGAAGTATAAACCAGGCTTAAATCATTGCATCATTTCCATTTTTATGGGGAACTATCCTCTTATCTGATCAGAGATGTTAAATGTCTTAAGGAGTTATATCTGGGTAATCGACACTCATGTTGTCCTGTAAAAAAAATTGTTCTATTCCTACTTTGCTGGCCTCTTCCTAAGTTTATAGCAGTCTGTTGAGAAACTATTGGCTGGAGGCCTGAAATAATCGATGAAAAAAAGTTTCTAGTGTTTCTGAATCCTGAACTGCCAGTGCTATCCAGTGAGAAAACTTCATTACCATGAGTTACAATAGCAGGCTTTAACTGCGGTCCAGCAAACAGCTGGGTGCAGGATTTGTATTTCGACTGTGTGTCTGTGTGTGTGTCAGCATTG
Organism: Danio rerio; assembly: GCF_052040795.2. NCBI lineage: Eukaryota > Metazoa > Chordata > Actinopteri > Cypriniformes > Danionidae > Danio > Danio rerio. The sequence continues at coordinate 34,081,556 of NC_141045.1, read as the reverse complement.
AATATTTTGTCCTGAACTATTCTTCTCCAGTTGTTTCACAATCCAAATCATTTCGCTTTATTCCCTTCAAGTTGCTCTCCTGTATCGGGTCAGTGTCAGTGTCGGGAGCACATGTTTGGCAGACGTTGTGACCAGGTGGAATCTGGCTTTTACTTCATCGCTTTGGACCACTACACCTATGAAGCAGAGGAAGCCAAGTTTGGGCCTGTAAGTTTCCTCGTTACTCCTGTTTGCCTTTGAGTCCTGTTAGTCTTTGAAAGCCTGACTGAAATATCTCTCTGGCTTTTCACAGGGTGTGACGGTTGTCCCGAGAAATCATCCTCAAGACAGATCCCCTACTTGGACTGGCATTGGTTTTGTGAATGTTCCTGAAGGAGCCTATCTGGAATTCAGCATCGACAACATTCCCTACTCAATGGAGTATGACCTCATCATCCGATATGAACCTCAGGTGACTCTCTTTACAATTTCATTGCGTTTCAAATGTTAGTTCACCCTTCGAAGAAAGTCATATCTTTTTAATCCCCTAAGACCTTCTTTTATCGTCAGAACAAAATTAAATATATTTTTGATCAGAGTCTCGTCCTTTATAGACAGCAATGGTCCAGAGACATTCTATGTCCAGAGGAGAAACTAAAATGATTGTCAAAGCATTTAATGTACACTTCAGTGGTTCAAATGTAATCATATGAAGCTCCGATAACATTTTTGTGTGACACAGATTTGTCAAATCTATTTAGTTTGCCTGTTTTCTCACCCATGTCAGGATGTTGGGGTGCACGTTTACCCAGTGCCGGCCCGTAGGGTTAAGGGGCTCTAGCTGAGATAAAAAAAAAATTGGTCCCACTGGTGTAAAAACAGTAAGAAGAAAGCACAAAAAAAATTATTTTAATATTTAAGTGTATAAATGGGCGAAGCAGTTGCGCAGTAGGTAGTGCTGTTGCCTCACAGCAAGAAGGTCGCTGGTTCGATCCTCGGCTCAGTTGGCGTTTCTGTGTGGAGTTTGCATGTTCTCCCTGCTTTCGCGTGGGTTTCCTCCGGGTGCTCCAGTTTCCCCCACAGTCCAAAGACATGCGGTACAGGTGGATTGGGTAGGCTAAATTGTCCGTAGTGTATGAGTGTGTGTGTGAATGTGTGTGTGGATGTTTCCCAGAGATGGGTTGTGGCTGGAATGGCATCCGCTGCGTAAAGCCTGGTTTATACTTCTGCGTCAAAGTGACTGGCGTAACCCACGGCACATGCAATGCGCGTAGCTGTGCATTTATACTTCTGCGTGCTGTCTCTGTTGGTCTGCATTAACACTTCCGAAACGCTAGTTGGCAGTGAGGTGTAAATGTTCCTCAGTGTCAAGTTTCTTCGCTGCTCAAACTCGCTCATTTTGAGGCAGGAACCGGCGGACGTGCAACAACTTTAACAATGAGGTAAATACAAAACAAAACTTTCCATCCGGAGCTCCTTCACGGGACTCCACACTTGTAAACAATCACTCCATCAGGCTCGCACCATTCACGCGGCTCTCGGTCCCGCCCAGAATCATCAGCGCTACCAAGCCAACCAATCACAGAGCTTGCGCTACGCGTCGTTGCGAAGTGTAGTTACATTTTTTGAGAGGTGCACGTCAGCGACGCTGACGGCCACGGCAAAGGGCTATGCATCAGCGCTGTAGCATACGCCGGCGTTTGACGCAGAAGTATAAATCACCCTTAAAAACGTGCTGGATAAGTTGGCGGTTTATTCCACTGTGGCGACCCCAGATTAATAAAGGGACTAAGCCGACAAGAAAATTAATGAATGAAGTGTAGAAATTTGTATTAACTCTAACATATTTAACCTGTAATACATATGTAAAAATATTTACACACATTTTAACAATTTTGTTTACAAGCCAGAAACACTCATTTAAAAAAATAAAGGATACAGTATGACATTTACAAATAAAACATGAATCACATGCAATTTTTGTAAACTAATAACATGCAAATATATTCGTAAATAACTAGAAATGCAGGAGACTTTTTAGCTTGTTTTCACGCAGAGATTTACACAAACAAAACTGTGCATTAGATGTTAAAAAGTGGGTAAAATTAGATGTTGACAAATTCATTTTCTTTTTGGCTTAGTCCCTTTATTAATCCAGGGTCGCCATAGCGGAATGACCCACCAACTTATCCAGTACATGTTTTACACAGCGGATGCCCTTTCAGCTGCAACCCATTGCTGGGAAACCCATCCATACACACTCATTCAAACTCTTACCCTACGAACAATTTAGCCTACCCAATTCACCTGTACCACATGTCTTTGGACTGTGGGGGAAACCGGAGGCAGGGAGACCATGCAAACTCCACACAGAAACACCAACTGACCCAGCCGAGGCTCGAACCAGCGACCTACTTGACTGTTAGATCAGCTCTATACAACTGATAGCTTTAAAACAAGCAGCTTTACAGTGATAAACTCGAGGAAAACTGCCTAAAAGTTTGTCCTTTGATTCAGCTTGTAGTATATTGCGGCCTTAATATTATTATTGACATTTGACAAGTAAATATAATCGATGACTATCTTAAGGCCAGCTGTCAGGTCTTGAGTTAAAGGGTCAATCGGTACTGTTACATCACACAATTACATCATCTTCTTGCTCTTTCATTGTAGCTGCCAGAGCAGTGGGAAGAAGTGTTGATGACTGTCATCAGGCCTCGGGTCATTACTGCTGACAGCCGCTGTGCAAACACAATGCCGGATGATGACAACCAGATGGTGTCTCTGCACCCTGGATCCAGGTATGAGAGGAGAAAAAAATAAACACCTTCCGTCCCCAGGAGACAACAGCAATGCGACCTAACTAGTGTGCTTTGTAGCATGCAGTATTTTAAGTTGTCTTAAATAATATAATATATACAAATATAATATACATTTTACACAAATATAAGGGAAACATATAAATGTTGTCATTGGCAAACTGAAATATGTTAAAGCACTAAATGTACTAATGGTATATACATATAAAAACAAACCTATATATATATATATATATATATATATATATATATATATATATATATATATATATATATACAAATTACAATAATTGTATTGAAATAATACAGTAAATGGTTTTACATAAATAGTCTACTATGCGAACAATAGAAAACTATACGCTGTTTTAGATCATAGTGAGCAATTATGCTCATTTTGACCAAATTTAAGGGAAGCATCTTATGTACTATTAAGAATGTAATGTTAGAATGCACCGCTGCTACAAATCCACACAAGTGTACATTATATACAGTTGCAGTCAGAATTATTAGCCCATCCTTTGAATGTTTTTTTCTTTTTTAAATATTTCCCAAATGATGTTTAACAGAGCAAGGAAATTTTCACAGTATGTCTGATAATATTTTTTTCTTCTGAAGAAAGTCCTATTTGTTTTATTTTATTGAGAATAAAAGCAGTTAAAAAAAATAAAAAATTAAGGTCAAAATTATTAGCCCCTTTAAGCTATATATTTTTCAATAGTCTATAGAACAAACTATCATTATGCAATTACTTGCCTAATTACCCTAACTTAGCTAACCTAGTTAAGTCTTTGTCACTTTATGCTGTATAGAAGTGTCTTGAAAAATATCTAGTCAAATATTATTTACTGTCATCATGGCATAAATCAGTTAAAAAGTAATTGGAGAGAAAAATAAACAGGGGGGCTAATAATTTAGGGGTGGGGGGGTTAATTATGATTTCAACTGTATTTATTTTTGTATTTAAAATATAAAAGTAAAAATCTAAATCTAGAAAGAGTGTTGGAAAGCAGCGGACGTGTTTCCAACATTCTTCAAAAAATCTTATTTTGTGTTTAAAGAAATTCATATAAAAGTACTTGTGTGTGGGAAAATTGTCGTTTTTTGGTAAACTATCCATTTAAATCAATAGTATTTATGTGTGATATATGCAATGTATTTTCTACTCAGAACGTCAATCTGTTAGCTTAGCAACACGCTAATGTAAAACTCTATTCAAATCAATTGCCAGATGGGTCTTTTTATGTGAATCAGAGTTTCTAAATAGTTCAATGTAAATGTAACACAAAATGTCTATTTTGCCTAATTTGTGTGCTGTATGCAGGAGCGCCGCTAGGAGGGGGGAAGTTAGGGTGATTTTAAGGGCACTTTGGGGGCCCCCAGATATGTTATTAGGGGCCCACGAACCAAACAACCCTGCACTTTACTTTGGTCCGGTCTTCATTAAGGTTGTCAGATGGCCCATGTCTGGCTGATAAAGTCAAGATCGGATCCGCGGCCGGCCGGAAGTGCGATATGCCCATTGATTATAATAACATTTTTTATGAAACTGAATAACAATAATTTATATTTTTACAGTTCTGTGGCAGTTGGGTTTAGGGTTGGGGTGGGGGTAGGTGTTAAAAATACAATTTATTGGGTAACTTATTAGACATCATAAATAATACTCAGTACAACTACTGTTTTTACATTACTGTGACGGTTGGGTTTAGGGTTGGAGGTAGACGTTAATAAAATACAATTCAACTGAGAAATTTGATAAATAGTATGAATGATTCTCATTAACTTCCGGCCACATCCATATCTGATCTAGCAACAACTAGCGGCACTTCTGGCTGTATGTCATGCTTGTAATTACATGAGAATCAGACTTTTAGCTTAGCAACATGCTAATGTAAAACTCTATTCAAATCATGTATGTATTATGCTCCTTCTTATGTACAGTAGGATGTTGCTGATCTGACACTATGGGATCTTTCTCCAGTTAGGATACTGCGGTAGTTTTTCTGCAAAACGTTGGCAAAGTTTCAAGGTCAAAACATATCTATTGAAAATACTGTAGCACGATGATTTCTGTTGGTCAGCTGCAAGACAAACCTGTTGTGAAATCTCTCAGACTTTTATCAGCTGCTGATTTGACCATGTACCTCAGCTGAACTGCGGCACTTTTAGAAGGCAGCTCACTAGGTTTTGGAGGCTAATGTGTTTGAGTGTTGAATCTGAGAAGGTAAATTCTCCTGGTTTTGCCCATCAGGTATGTGGTGCTGCCCAGGCCTGTGTGTTTTGAAGAGGGCTTGAACTACACCGTGCGCTTGAGTCTGTCTCTGTACTCGGCTCTCAGTGATGTGCAGTCGCCATACACACTCATCGACTCGGTAAGCTCCCTATTCTAAATTCTCCCTAATCAAATGTACACTTTCAGTTGCTTTTCAATCCTCCAACTCTGATTTATTTGGATTCTTTAGATCGTCCTCATGCCTCACTGCAAAAACCTAGATATTTTCTCTGGCTCCGGAACAGAGGGTGGAAACTTGGTGACCAACAGCGCCTGGGAAAATTTCCAGCGCTACCGCTGTTTGGAGAACAGCCAGGCGGTGGTGAAAACCCCCATGACTGATATCTGCAGAAATTACATCTTCAGTGTGTCAGCTCTTCTGCACCAGGGAGTTAAAGGTACATCCATGCTGAACAAATTGTAGATTTTTATTATTAAATAAATAAATAATATTTATTAGTAGCATGGCTACACGCGTTGCATGCGCCGTGGGTCACAAGTATAAACCAGGCTTAAGCCAGGGATGTCAAACTCAATTCCTAGAGGGCCGCAGCCCTGCACAGTTTATTTCCAACCCTAATTAAACACACCTGATCAAACTAATTGAGTGCTTTAGGCTTGTTTGAAACCCACAGGTAAGTGTGTTGGAGCTAAACTGTGCAGGGCTGCGGCCCTCTATGAATTGAGTTTGACATCCCTGCCCTAAGTCATTACAGGAGTACAACTGTAAAAACTTACTGTAAAGATGCTCTGAAACAGTGTGTGTTGTGGACAGGGTAGGGCCGTGCAATTAATCGAAAATCCGATTTCGATTATGGCTTCTAACGATTATGAAAAACCATTAATCGAGATAAACAATTATTCCATTATTTACCGCCCCATGTCCAGTTGTCCTCACTTGTTGCTCTTAAAAACGCGAAAGACCTCATGCTTATGTGTGTGCGGCGCGCAGACAGTCAGAAGCATGCGGTCTGCACTTGGTCTCGTTCGCACATTGTGACAGCAGAGAGCACACACATCTAAACCCTGCTGAAAAATCCAGCTTAAACCAGCCTAGGCTGGTTGGCTGGTTTTAGCTGGTCGACCAGGCTGGTTTTAGAGGGGTTTTGGCCACTTCCAGGCTGGTTTCCAGCCATTTCCAGCCTGGTTTTAGCTGGTCAGGCTGGGAGATGACCAGCTAAAACCAGCTTGACCAGCCTAGCCAAGCTGGGAGTCCAGCCAAAACCAGCTATATCCAGCTTAAACCAGGCTGGTCAAGCTGGTTTTAGCTGGATTTGGCTGGTTTAAGCTGGATTTTTCAGCAGGGAAGTCATTAACGTGAGCGCTTTAATGTTCGAATAGGTGTCAAAACGCGGTGTTTAGTGATTAATCATATTAACCCTCATTTTGTAATAAACAAACAAGTTGAGGATCAAAAGACACGTGAAAGCGAAACCATTAGAAGTGACAGAGCACAGCTGCCGCCTGTTTTATCATGATTAATAAACTAAAGTGTAGCTAAAGTGTTTTTCTTACGGTGAAGATGCTAAAAGCACAGTTTGTTTCATATTTTTATTCTATTGTATTTATTTCTCTTTCCTTTGCAGGGAGGAAAATAATATATGCAGTTGAAGTCAGAATTATTAGCCCTCCTGAATATTAGCAACCTTTTTCCCCCAATTTCTGTTTGATGGAAAGAAGATTTCTGAACATAATAGTTTTAATCATTCATTTCTAATAACCGATTAATTTGATCTTTGCTATGATGACAGCTCATAATATTTTAGTAGATATTTTTTTAAATACAAACATTCAAATTCAAAGTGTGATTCAAAAGCTTAATTAGGGTAATTAGGCAAGTCATTATATAACATTAGTTTCTTCTGCAGACAATCAAAAATATATATTGCCTAAAGGGGCTAATAATATTGACCTTGAAAGAGGTTTCAAAATATTTGAATTTGCTTTTATTCTAGCCAAATCAAAAACAAATAAGCCTTTCTCCAGAAGAAAAATATTAGAGGAAATACTGTTCAAATTCCTTGCTCTGTCATTCGGGAAATATTTATTTTTAAAAAATTCTCAGGAGTGCTAATAATTTTGACTTCAACTAATAATCGTTTGGAATAATCGTGATTACAATTGATTACAAATGATTTTTTCCCAAAATCGAGCAGCCCTAGGACAGGGCTGTACAAATAATTAACTTGAGATAAATAAACCATCTAAGTAAAAACAACATAAAGCAACAATGATAAGACAAGAGCTCTGGTGTCAAGGAGATGCACAAATAACATTTACAATTGCAGGTACATGTGTTTACTTGTACATTCGCTTTCTTCTGATTGTCATTGTGGTGCTTCTATGTGGGAAATGTGTAGTTTTTCAAATCTTTAACACAAACAATCGCCATTTTGAAAAGACTAAGATCAGACCAGGGGTGTTCTGCTGAGTTTAGCTTCAACCCACCTGCCAGGAAGTTTCTAATATATCTAGCAAGAGCTTGATAAGATTATTTAGGCGTGTTTGATTAAGGTTGGAGCTAAACTCTCTAGGACAAAAGCCCTCCAGGACCGAGTGTGGACACTCCTGGATTAGACCATTCAATTTAAATAGGTGGTGACACGGTGGCGCAGTGGGTAGCGCTGTCGCCACACAGCAAGAAGGTTGCTGGTGCGAGCCCTGGCTGGGTCAGTTGGCATTTCTGTGTGTAGTTTGCATGTTCTCCCAATGTTCACTTGGGTTTTCTCCGGGTGCTCTGGTTTCCCCCACAGTCCAAAGACATGCGCTATAGGTGATTTGGTCCCACTTTATATTAAGTGTCCTTAACTACTATGTACTTACATCAAAAAATAAATACAATGTACTTACAGTGTTTATAATGTATTTGAGAACACTTGTGGTGCTCTTGAGTTGGGATAGAGGTTGGGTTATGGACAAGTTTGGTGGTATGGGTAGGTTTAAGGGTGGGTTAAGGTGTAAGGGATGGTCAACAGTGTATTTACAAATGTAGGTACAAAAGTTAGTTACAGATGTAATTACATACATGTATTTAATTAAGCATAAGTACACAGTAAATACATGTGTTTACACAATAATTACATTGTAACAAACTATTAATTCCTGTAAGTACATATTAATTAAGGCCACTTAATATAAAGTGGGACCGGTGAATTGAATAAACTTAATTGTCCGTCGTGTATGTGTGTGAATGAGTGTGTTGGATATTTCCCAGTACTGGGTTGCAGTTGGAATGGCATCCGCTGTGTAAAACATTTGCTGGATAAATTGGCGGTCCATTCCGCAGTGGCAACCCCTAATGAATAAAGGGACTAAGCCAAAGGAGAATGAATGAATTCAAATGGGTTCATTTTATGAATGTTTTAAAGCATCATAGTTTTTTGTAAAAAGACTTTCAGTCAAGGGATAGAAGCATATAACATAAGTTTTATGTGGTTTTAAAGAAGGTGAATACTTTTTGACAGAATTGATATTTTGGGTTGAACTTGCTATTTCAAACGTTTCCACTTTAAAGCGCACACACATACAAACACTCACCCTGTCATCACCGCTGACACTGCCTCCATTCTCTAACCACATAAGAATCCCCTTTTTGTCGTTTTGATAGACGCGCCAGTCTTCATTCTGTCATCATTCATTCTGCTTTCATTTTCCTGCGTCTGCTGTCTCTACTGTCTCGTGTCAGAGCTTGTAACGGAGCCTCAGGCGTAATTATACTGCTCAACATGCTTCCTGTCTGAGACTTTACCATTTCATCATCTGTCAGGGCAAGAAGAAGTGCAAAAAAACCTGGCCAGAGGCATAAATCACAATGCGAGTTCTGCTGACTATAAATATCAGCGTTCACTTCCACATGATAAAATCAAACAATGAATAACGTGCTGCTACTTACATGGCAAACACAATGTAAAAGCAACAGTCAGATGTCTTTCCAGGAAACGTAGGCTACACATGTAACGTGATTAAGTACAATTAAAATATTTACATGAAAAACATTTAGAGTTTCTTGACTAATTATTGAGATCAGAGCAATAGACAACTTTATCCTGATTGAACTTATAAAGCTTTTGCAAATGAGATCAACAATTACTATTATGCAACATTTGTTAGCAAGTTTATAGTACAATAAATTGTATGTTGTTCCATGAATTTATACAAAAATGTGGTATTCAAGACTCAAAAGCAGAGCTGAGTCAGTAGTCGGGTGAGGGCTCCTTCTGCTTGTGTGGTGTTAAAGGGACATGAAACCCCCTCGTTTCAGCAGGGTGTTTTCACACCTCTACTTTGGAAAAAGTCAGAAAAGTGGGCGTGTCTAGCTCTGTTTAGGGGGGAGTGTTGGAGGAACTAAAGTGGGATGGTGTGGGAGTGTCTATTTGGGTACGCGCGAGTTTCAGAGTCAAAATACACACACACAGGAGAAAGTGATGGTGTTTAACCTACATGGACATCTGTAGTCGAATTATTTGCCAAATTATTAAATGGTGGACTTTAACTGCAGTTTGGCTCTTTCATTCAGGGAATTCATTCATGCCCCTCGCGACAAACAAGATATTTGATTCGAGGAACTGCTTTAAGCGTGTATTTTTCATGCAATGTTTGATACCGCACGGCGAATGAGAGAAAAAAAACTCAGCATTTCCCGGAAACTTAGATGCACAGAGCAGATAGTGTCAGAAAGCCTCGTGTGTTAATCCGGTCACAAAATGCGGCAAAAACCCTACACGAGGTTATAGTTTGGTTGTGGTGCTAACATGTTTACACTCGGTGCAATAGTTACCATAGTTTGATATGAACAAACTGAATAAACAAAGAGCACTGGTCGCTCACTTACCAAATCTGTAGAGGCAGGACAATCACCAGCAACTAGAGCCGCGTCTTTATTAAAAGAAGACTACAAACGAATCCGTATCTCAGCGTTTGCAGATGAGAACAGCTCTCAGGTAAACAATAATACTCAGACACGCAAGTTATTGTTGTCGAGCGTCACGTACACTGTTAATCCACACGTTAACTCCAGCTGAGCTCTCACAGAGAGAAAATGAAAACAAATCTTAACGGCAGCAAACTATAAAAGCAACACTTCACGCTTGTTTTGCCAACACAACGTGGCGTCTCTGCCGTCTAAACACTGTGACAGTAATGAATATTAATGAAGTTGCACAATAGAGCGCGCTGATTGGTTTGAACCAAGCTTTACTCATGCATTAACGCAACACACTGTAAGACGTAATAAGACTCACTCAGGCACAGACGTCCAGTCTGCACGCTGGAATACAACGCTATTATCTCATGACCGTGACGCAGCTTCAAAAATTCGTTTTAAACCGGAAGTACGATTTTGCTTGAAATAACGCAAAAACAACCAATTTACACTTTTTAGTGAAATATAGGTGTCCTAATAGTGTTTTTAGCAGTGTGGGACACATATACGACTGTCAACAGCTCAAAAAATGTGTTTTGGTGTTTCGTGACCCTTTAAAGCTCCCTACGACATTTAAACTTTTTTTTTTCATTATTTTACATTAATAATGGATACAATTTACTGTAAATTATACAACTTTTGGATGTTATTTATTTAGCAGAGAAAAATAAATGTTGATATCTTGAAATGTATCAAAAACTCAGTCATATATTTGCCTCTCCTCTGTTTGCCTCAGCCTGCCAGTGTGACCCACAGGGGTCTCTCAGCACAGTTTGTGACCCAAGTGGTGGCCAGTGCCAGTGTCGCCCCAACGTGGTTGGCAGAAACTGTGACAGATGTGCTCCTGCTACCTTCCTGTTTGGGCCACAAGGATGCCGACGTAAGTAAAACTTTTTTTTGTTGATCACATTCTGGCACAAACAGTTGAAGTCCAAATGATTCGCCCTCCTGTGAATTTTTATTGCTTTTGAAATATTTCTCAAATGATGTAGCATAAAACAGGGCGAGAGATTTTTCACTGTTTTTCCTATAATATTTGTTTTTATGAAGAAAGTCTTTGTTTTATTTTGGCTAGGATAAAAGCAGTTTTTAATTTTTTCTAAAAACATTTGAGGGTCAAAATTATTAGCGTACTTATTAAGCAATATCGATTGTCTACAGAACAAACCATCATTCAATGGTTTGCCTAATTACCCTAACCTGCCTGGTTCACTTTAAAAATAACTCAAGAGGTCTGTAACCACTACATAGTTTAATACATTATTGTAACTAAAAAATTCCAAAATGCTGATTAGATTAGAACTTTTAAGCTGCCAGAATAATTTTATTAACTGTTCAAAACATGAAAATATTGATAGTTACATAAATTTAAAAATGCGGCTAATTTACAGGTAAATATATCTGTCAGTTACTTTATAACAATATTTAACTTGTAGCAACCCAAAGAAATTTTACCACACTAATGGAGTTGTTTTGTATTTTTAAGTCCACACACTGATTTTTTTTTATTATACTGATTTTTTTTATACGGATAATATGGGACAGTACATGTTTTTGTTTTGTAAAACAATAAAAACCTGGGTCCCACTTTATATTAAGTGGCCTTAACTTCTATGTACTTACATAGGTATGAAAAGTTTGTTACAATGTACTTATTGTGTAAATACATGTATTTACTGTGTACTGATGCTTGCTTAAATACATGTATGTAATTACATCTGTAATTAACTTTTGTTGATCATCCCTTACACCTTAACCCACCCTTAAATACCCATACCAACAAACCTGTCCATAACCCAACCTCTATCCCAACTCAAAAGTACCACAAGTGTTCTCAAATGCATTATAAACACAGAAGTACATTGAATTTATTTTGTATGTAAGTACATAATAGTTAAGGACACTTAATATAAAGTGGAACCAAAACCTGTGCTTCAATAATAATAAAAAAATTTACAGAAAAACAAAAATGTATTTCTTACAAGCATAAACAGTAAATTTGAAAACAAACAAAAATGTATTAATTTATTTGAGGTTCTAAACTTGAAAAAAATGCATGTAATTAGGTATATAACACAGGATTTTTTTTCAATTTTATAAAAAAAATTGAAACAACTTATTTGAGTACTCAACCTAAAAATTTGAGGTTTTTGCTCTGTAAAAATGCCTGATTGAAGAGAAAAAGATTTGGCTAACATAATAAAGTTTGTTGTCTGAACTTCATTTTATTAGATGTTGTTATAACTTGAATATATTAATGCAAGCTGTGTAGTGGTTTTTTGGTTTTTCTCTTACCGAATCAAACTCAGTCTGGAGGTTATGAATATCAGAAGAATATGCTTTATTGTCGACAACAAAGGAGAACTTTCAGGAGACCCCCAGTAGCATCTCTGTCTGAAAAATTCTGTCTCACTGATGTTCTGGCCTGCTTATATACTTCTTTTGCAACTATTTTTCCCTTTGATCTACATATGTCACACAAATTCCACCTAGGTTAACCCCTGACCTCAATTTCCACCTAGGTTAACCCCTGACCCAAACCTGCTAACTATATAACTTATCCAGTTCTTGTGATATCGTAATTCTTCTAATGGTATGCAAGTCTACAAGCAGATTATACACATACAATTTGAATATATAGATTAACTTCACACTTTAAAGAATACAAAATCCACTTCAGCTGTTGCGTTAATTTTTTTTGTTTTGTATAACAATATTTTTTACAGTGTGAAGTGTTTAAATGCCACTTTAAGCTGAATACTAGTATCCTGAAAAATATCTAGTCAAATATTATTTACCGTCATCATGGCAAAGATTAAATAAATCAATTATTAGAGATGAGTTATTAAAATTATTATGTTTAGAAATGTGTTGAAAAAAATCTTCTCTCCGTTTAACAGAAGTTGGGGAAAAAATAAACAGGAGGGCTAATAATTCTGACTTCAACTGTATCTGAAAGCTTAACTCTGATTTCTTGTTATTCAGCCTGTGACTGCAGTCCTGAGGGCTCCGTTCACTCATACTGTCATGAGGCCACTGGTCAGTGCGAGTGTATTGCTGGAGCGTATGGACGGCAGTGTGACCGATGTCTCCCTGGATACTGGGGTTTCCCGAACTGTCGCCCCTGCACTTGCAATGGCCACGCGGAGCAGTGCGACCCACAAACCGGACAGTGTCTGTCCTGCAGAGATCACACCACTGGCCACAACTGTGAGAGGTTAGAGACTGTTCATAACTAAAGTTTGAAATGTATTTAAAACAGGCATGTAATCGGCCAAGGACAAAAAAAAGGAGAGCCGTACCCCCAATTATAAGGCAAAATTATTAGCCATCCTGCCAAATTTCATTTTCTTTTACAAATATTTTCCAAGTGGTGTATAACAACGCAATGAGATTTTCAGAGTATTTCCTATTATATTTTTTCTTCTAGAGAAAGTCCATTTTCTTTTAGTTTGCCTGGAGTAAAAGCAGTTTTATATGTATTTTCAAAATAGTTTTTAGGGTCAATATTATTAGCTTAAGATTTCTTTTCTCTAGATTGGCCACAAAAAATGACTTGCCTGATTAACCTAGATAAGTCTTTAAATTGCATGTTAGGCTGAATATAGCTCGTAAAAAAATTAAATTAAAAATAAAATAAAAAAAACATACAATTAGAACTGTTCGACGAAGCCAACAGAACTACATCGTCTGCGAATAACAGATGAAATCCTGTGGTCCCCGAACCAGACCCCCTCTAGCCAAAGGCAGTGCTTTCAAATACTGTCCATAAAAATTATGAACAGAATTGGTGACAAAGGGCAGCTCTGCTGGAGTCCAACATGCACTGGAAACTAGTCTGACTTATTGCCGGCAATGCGAACCAAGCTCCTACTCTGTTTATACAGGGACAAGACAGCTCTTAACAGAGAGCCTCTGAACCCATACTCCAAGAGCACCCTCCACAGAATGCCACAAGGGACATGGTCAAATGCCTTCTCCCATACCTGCCAACAGTTGTCTCTGAAAAATGGGGGTTGGGGGTGTGGGGGTTGGGGCGCTGAGTGGTGGGGACGTCTGGAGACTTTTCAAGGGGCATTTGATGGAAAATCCGAAAAGTGCACCGGGTTTGAGGCACCAGCGATCGGATATTACACCACAGTCGACAATTGGGGGTGGATTTAATTGTCTGAAATTAAACGAAATTACAGGAGTTTTCCTGGAGAAATAACAAAACGGAGATGGGTCTTAAATACGGGAGTGCTGGCAGGTATGTCTTCACCCAGTCCACAAAACGCATGTGGACTGGTTGGGCATACTTCCATGAACCCTCAAGCATCCTTGTGAGGGTATAGAGCTGGTCCAGCGTACCACGGCCTGGACGAAAACAGCATTGTTCCTCCTGGATCCTAGGTTCAACCATCGACCAGATCCTCCTCTCTAGTACCCTGGCAAAGACTTTCCTAGGGAGGCTGAGGAGTGTGATTCCCTAAAGTTGGAGCACACCCTCCGGTCCCTCTTTTTAAAAATGGGAACCACCACACCAGTTGCCCAGTCCAGAGGTACTGTCCCCCACCTCCATGCAATATTGTAGAGACGTGTCAGCGAAGACAGCCCCACAATATCCAGAGACCTAAGATACACAGGGTGAATCTTATCCACCGCCATTGCTTTGCCACTGTAAAGCTTGCTCAGTGACCTCAGCTTGGGTGATGGGTGAGTCCACCTCTGCATCCCCAGTCTCTGCTATCGACCATGGACCTTCAGCATGCACTGGGGCAGTTTGCTGCCAAGTGTGACGTGGATGGGATGAGAATCAGCACCTCCAAGTCCAAGGCCATAGTGCTCAACTGGAAAAAGGTGGTTTGCCATCTCCAGGTTGGAGGAAACTCCTGCTCGCTGCTCCTCCACATTAAGAGAAGTCAGCTGAGGTGGCTTGGGCATCTGTTTCAGATGCCTCCGGGACGCCTACCTAGAGAGGTGTTCCAGGCATGTCCCACCGGGAGGAGAACTCGAGGAAAACCAAGGACACACTGGAGGGACTATGTCTCTCAGCTGGCCTAGGAACACCTCGGGATCACCCCGGAGGAGCTGGAGGAAGTGTCTGGGAAGAGGGAAATCTGGAGTTCTCTCCTAAAGGCTGATTTTTACTTCTGCGTCAAACGCCGGCGTATGCTACAGCGTTGACACATAGCCCTTCGCAAAATAAGCGAGTTTGAGCCACTTGTACATCCAGGAAGTGTTTAGGAAAAGCAAAACAGCAGCGAAGAAACTCGACACAGAGGAACATTTACACCTCACTGCCAACTAGCATTTCGGAAGCGTTAATGCAGACCCACAGAGACAGCGCGCAGAAGTATAAATGCATAGCTACGGGTGTTGCATGCCCCGTGGGTTACGTCGGTCACTTGACACAGAAGTATAAACCAGGCTTAAGACTGCTGCCCCCGTAACCCGGCCCCGGTAAATTTAATTGAAAATGAGATGAGATGAGGAATTAGAACTGTCTTGCTAGTGTTAGTGTTTGTGGCCAATTCATGATTTCAGGTCTTGCTGTGCTGCTAAGGATAATCTGTTATAATGTGCAGTCAGTAGCACAGCTCTATTATATATATATATACATCTGTTATATATAAACATCTGTTATATATACACAGAGCGTGCTTGAATTCAAAAGTGTGCATGTATTTAAAAGCTTTTTCATTTACTTGCATAATAAATCCCTGCATTATGAAACTAGACAATAACGTAATATTACATACCCTCAAGTATATCAAGCACAGGTCATCACATCCCAGATGAAAGTGTTGGTTTTCTTTATGAAATCCCTTCTGCAGGTGTTTGGGTGGTTACTATGGTGACCCCGTCCTGGGATCTGGAGATCACTGTCGCCCCTGCATGTGTCCTGACGGTCCCGGCAGTGGTCGGCAGTTCTCTGGCGCGTGCTATAAGAGTCCTGACTCCAGCCAGGTGTTTTGTGTCTGCAACCAAGGATATAAAGGTAAGCACCATAAGTCAAAAACACCATAAATGTCCTTTATCATGACATGAACTGGTTAGAACTTGTCATGTAATTCTCACTAAGGTTCAAAAGTATCTTTGAAAGACGTTTTTTATGCTCACCAAGAGGGTATTTATTTGTTAAAAATATGTTAAATAGTAAAAAAAAAAAAAGTGAAATTTAATTTATTCTTGTAATTGCAAAGTTTAATTTTGAGAATCATTATTAGAATACCCTGACTTTGTGAATTAAAAGCCATGATACATTTTTTCGGGAATTTGATAAATGGGTAGTTCATTCATTTGACAAAAATAAATATACAATTCACGTTTGATCAGATCAATATTTATTCATTGATTTATTCATTCATTTTCTTTTCGGCTTAGTCCCTTTATTAATCCGGGGTCGCCACAGTGGAATGAACCGCCAACTTATCCAGTACGTTTTTTTTTTTTTACACAGCGGATGCTCTTCCAGCCACAACCCATCTTTGGGAAACATTCACACTCATTCACTGCAGACAATTTAGCCTAGCCAATTCCCCTGTACCACATGTCTTTGGACTGTGGGGGAAACAGGAGCACCCAGAGGAAACCCTCGCAAACTCAGGGAGAACATGCAAAGTCCACACAGAAACGCCAACTGACCCAGCCGAGGCTCGAACCAGCGACCTTCTGGCTGTGAGCCGAGAGCACTACGTTCTGCGCCACTGCGTCGCCTCAGATTAATATATGCTCTCTAAATAAAAGTAGGAATGTTGTAGCAAAAATCTTTCTCAAACCGAACATTTGAACGGTGCTCTATAACAGATCTTTGTAAAAAGTAAGAAGCACAACTGTTTTCAACAATGACAATAGTGTTTCCTGTGCAGAAATTCTTGCAATCGAATAGTTGTTGTTAGTACATTTTTGCAGCTCAGATCAATGTATTTTGTCTAATTGTTCAGTTTTGCCGCAAGTAGCCTTGTAATAAGTGGATAATCTAAATCTAGACCGTTGTTTTTGTAGAATAAACTATCAATCTATGAAACCACTGCTAATATGCATGTCAGGCTTTATTCTGTAAGAAAAAGACACCTGGATGTACAGTTAAAGTCAGAATTATTAGCCCCCCCCCCCTTGTTTTTGTTTAACCCTTAAAGACCTAGAAGTATTTTATTGGCCTATGTTATTATTTTCTTAAAAGCATTTTTTTTTTGGTATTTTGGCAGTCAGCCTTAAGTGTCAATATTATTTTAAACAGGAGAACCTGAAGCTTCACTCTGTATCATTTAAAGGTCCAGTCTAAAATATTTTTTGGTCCAAAAACATATGAACAGACAGAAAATATTCCACAATTTTAAGAAGAACGTTTTTTAAAAAAGTGGCATTTTCTAGGTATTACAAACAAAACTTCATGAAGTTTGTTTTTTTTTTTTCTTTAGAAAAACATGCTATGATGTTTTATACTTCCAAAATAAATTTCGTCTACATCCACCTTTCCCTGAGCAAGTTATAGCAATTTATTTTAATGTTATTCTACAGCGTTTTTCAGTGGGGGAAAAAATAGTGCATTTATTTACTGACAATGTATTTGCCCAAAAGTTCTGGGAATGAACTAAACAGAAATATTGTAGCAAAAAACAGAACACTGAAGCAAGTTTGACTTTTTCAAAATAATACATTTTCAGTTACCATAAACAACACCACTTACAATGAACAAATAAAAAATAAGAAAATAAGAAATAACGCGTCAAAGTCCAAATAAACATTTTAATAACTCATTTCTAATAACTGATTTATTTTATCTCTGCCATGATGACAGCAAATAATATTTGACTAGATATTTTTCAAGACACTTCTATACAGCTTAAAGTGACATTTAAAGGCTTAACTAGGTTAATTTGGTTCATAGGTAGGTTAGGGTAATTAGGCAAGTTATTGTATATCAATGGTTTGTTCTATAGACTATCAGGAAAAATATATAGCTTAAAGGGCTGATCATTTTGACCTTAAAACGAACTTTAAAAATTAAAAACTGATTTTATTCTAGCCGAAATAAAACAAATAAGACTTTCTCCAGAAGAAAAAATATTATCAGACATACTGTGAAATTTTCCTTGCTCTGTTAAACAGCATTTGGGAAATATTTAAAAAAGAAAAAAAAAAATTCAAAGGGGGGCTAATTATTTTGACCTCACCTGTACATTATACTTTACCTGAATATATAGAACAAATAATAAAATTTTGACTTGAGCACTATCTAGAGAATTGGTCACTTAATGTTTCCTTAGCTTTATAAATACAGACTTGTTGACCATAAGAAGTGACTTTCTAAACAAATCTTCAAACAGTAAAAATGTGCTGATCTTTTTGGTCTTGAATGTAATGTTTTTCAAATCTTGCAATATGTAATTTAGCATGCTGTAATTCAGCACACCTTCTCTATTATTGCCTATAGGTGCCAGGTGTGAGGAGTGCGCCCCTGGTTATTACGGAAACCCACATGAAGTTGGCGGAGAATGTCGGCCCTGTCAGTGCAATAGCAACATAGACATGATGGACCCGGAGTCGTGTGATGCCCGCACTGGTGCTTGTGTCAAATGCCTCTACCACACTGAGGGCGAAAGCTGCAACCGCTGCAGACTTGGCTATTACGGCAATGCACTGACTCAGAGTTGCAGAAGTGAGTTTATGAATACATCTGTGGTTTAATTGTGTTTTCTAAAATTACAATTTTACTTTATTGAATATACAAATGTAGTATTAAAGTGATAGTTCAGCCAAATATTAAAATGTCATTGATAGTTCCTCTCCCTCAAGTGGTTCTAAATTGTTTTATAAGAAAGCTGAAAATCTGCAACAATTGACTTGCATAGAAGAAAAAACTAATACAATGGAAGTGTATGGTTACCGGTTTCCGGGTTATTTCAAAACATCAAAAGGCTGATTTATACTTCTGCGTCAAACGCCTGCGTATGCTACGGCGCTTACGCATAGCCCTTCGCCGTGACCGTCGGCGTCACTGACGTGCACCTCTCAAAAAATGTAACTACACGTCGCAACGACGAGTAGCGCAAGCTCTGTGATTGGTCGGCTTGGTAGCACTGACGAGTCTGGGCGGGACCGAGAGCCGCACGAATGGTGCGAGCCTGATGGAGCGATTGTTTACAAGTGTGGAGTCCCGTGAAGGAGCTCCGGATGAAAAGTTTTGTTTTGTGTTTACCTCATAGTTAAAGTTGTTGCACGTCCGCCGGTTCCTGCCTCAAAATGAGCGAGTTTGAGCCACTTGTACATCCAGGAAGTGTTCAGGAAAAGCAAAAAAGCAGAGAAGAAACTCGACACAGAGGAACATTTACATCTCACTGCAAACTAGCATTTCGGAAGTGTTAATGCAGACCAACAGAGACAGCGCGCAGAAGTATAAATGCACAGCCACGCGCGTTGCATGCGCCGTGGGTACGCCGGTTACTTGACGCAGAAGTATAAACCAGGCTTTACTTTGTGTGTAACAAAAGAAGGAAACTGAATCAAGCTTGGAACAAGTGAAGGATGAATAATTGATGGTAGAATTTTCAGTTTTGCGTGAACTCTCCATTTAACTAGTTATGCTCTGACATAAATATCTGGGAATATTCTAGTTATTACTTCTTATAAAATGCCTGATAATTATAATTATTATTTATTATTATCAAGAAAAATATTCTTAAACTATACCAAGCTTTTTAGTATAGAGTGGACGAACTATGACGTCACCTTGTAGGCTAATCGGCTGCTAGCATAAAACCTCGATAAAATGCCTATAGGACTTTCCCATAGGCTTTTCGAAGATTGCTAATAATAAGCTCTGTGTTCGAACACTGTTCATTACACTTACATATTTTGTCCAGCCGGATAGTCCACACACGAAAATACAACTTTTAGCACTCGTGGATCTTAAATGCAAACGCAAGAACTGAAAAGCTAACATTAGCCTATAAACGGACTATAGTGACTTCAGGGCGCTCGCCTGTGACGTCAGCACCACCCTGCTACAGACAACATTTCAAGCTTATTTTGAGAAATATGGTCCATGACAAAGATTTAATCTCTTTTTTTTACCATATAATGAACTGGAACTGCTAAAATGCTAACTCGCTTTCGGCGAATTGACGTCATACTTCCTCCGCTCTGTTGCTGTACAATGTAATCTTGGTTCGGAGAGGACTCTTAACAGTAAATCAGTAAATTTGCCTTCAAAAAATGCACATTAGTTGTGCACAATAACACTAGAGACTTGTTTAGCGTTATTTAATATCAGACGTAAAATTTACATTTCATTTATTAACGGTAACATCAAATAAATCAACCTTCTAATACGCCAAACCACTGAAACTGTAGGCAATGCTGATGTATTTTGCCAATCTGCCTGTAAAAAGAAAAACACACGGATGTAAACATATACATATTAATGCCATGGCACAAATAAGGGCTACATAAATCCTATAGCAGATCTAGACAGGTGGTGCTGGGGTGGTAGAGGGTTTCAGAGGAACCAACCAATCTTTATGCCATTGTTTGCTAATTGCATGTAAGATATCTGTAAATATTGTTACTCATACATTTCTGGAATTTGGTCTGTCTCTTTTCTAGAGTGTGTTTGTAATCAAATGGGAACTGTGGAGGAGATGTGCCCCTCTCCAGGTAACTGCAACTGTGATTTAACCAGCGGACAATGCCTGTGTCTTCCTAATGTTGTGGGCCAGCACTGCGATCAATGCGCTCCTGACACGTGGAATATGGCCAGCGGGAAAGGCTGCGAGGATTGCGATTGCGACCCCAACCATTCCTTTGGCTCTTCCTGCAATGAGGTTAGACCACATTCAGACACAAATCATACTTGGGGGAGTGATAAACTGGGTTTATATGAATTTTTACTACAAAAATTCCACGACTTTCAGAACTTTCAAGTTAATTGTCATGACCTAATGTTTCATGTAATGTCTACGTATACGTGGTGAATCATAAGAAAAACAATGAACGTTTAAATTCATTACAGCATATCATAAAACACGCAACAATCTCTTTAGTTTCAATTTATTTTCATATCTATGTAAAATAGATGATGCTCACACAGCACTAATGATGTGAGACCATGTTTTTGGCCGAAAAAAGACGTAAAAACAACTGACTTCCATTTCAGTATACAGATATTTGTCAAACCTTTAGATGATGTTGATAGTTTGTTAAACTAGTAGGTAAAACTACTTCTATTGTAAAGCCGCGATCACACTGCACTTCGCTTCATAGACTTCCATTCATAGGCATGTGAACGCGGCAGACCAGAAACGCAAGCACGTGCGACAAGTTTTGCGTTTCACTGCTTTCCAATGTTCAAGCTTGGTGAATTCTTACCTCGAAATCGCATCAGGTGATTGCGTTAGACCAATAGAAGATCTTTTAAAATAAGAAATTTAAAATATGGAGGAATCGCTCACTTTTATTAACGTCTAATCATATTGTTTAGTACCACCTCTTTAGTACAAGCTCTAAAGCTCTAGTGTGACCGCAGCTTACGTCGCTTTGGACAACAACGTCTGCTAAATGACTAAATTTTAATGTAATTTCCATGACTTTAGAACTTTGAGCACTTGTGGATCTTAAATGCAAACGCAAGAACTGAAAAGCTAACATTAGCCTATAAACGGACTACAGTGACTTCAGGGCGCTCGCCTGTGACGTCAGCACCACCCTGCTACAGACAACTTTTCAAGCTTATTTAAAAAATATGGTCCATGACAAAGATTTAATCTCTTTGTTTATCATATGATAATCAATGCTATATATTATAAACAAATAAATATGCAAAACACATAGAATTTCACTGACAGAATTTCACAAGTACAAGCTCTAGTGCAGGGGTCACCAACCCTGTTCCTGGAGAGCTACCTTCCTGCAGAATTCAGTCCCAACCCTGATCAAACACACCTGAACCAATTAATAGTACCTAAAGCAGCACTTGATAATTACAAACAGGTGTGTTTGGTCAGGGTTGCAACTGAAATGTGCTCTCCAGGAACAGGGTTGGTGACCCCTGCTCTAGTGTGACCGCAGCTTTGGACAACAATGTCTGCTAAATGACTAAATGTAAGTTGTAATTTGTAATGACATTTCCGAAATGTAATTTCCATGACTTTTCCAAAACCTTTTCTGTTTTTGCAAAACTTTTCCAGCCCTGGAAAATGCCATGTCAAAATGACATGACTTTTCCAGGTTTTCCATGAACCCTAGATAAAGGACATTTCCATAGAGATTAATGTATGTATGTGTGTGTGTGTGTGTGTGTGTGTGTGTGTGTGTGTGTATGTTGGTGTGTGTGTGTGTATTTCAATGTGCTCTAGATTATGGGCCAGTGCTCTTGTAAACCTGGATTTGGTGGCAGAACCTGCAGAGAGTGTCGAGAACTGTTCTGGGGGAACCCTGAAGTCAAATGCCACGGTGAGTTCAGAAGAAATTATTCCATACCCTATACTTTATGTTTTGCAAAGCGTTTAAATGAATAGATAATGTGTATTTATAAGGGAAACTGAATATCGTCTAAGGCAGTGTTTCTCAACTGGTGGGTCAGTGGGTCGTGGAGTGTGTGGTAAAAAAAAACTAGTTTAATTTTTAACTTATTTTGCTCATATCGGACTTTTATGCCGTACTCACACTATATACAGTTGCCTCGAACTGGGCCAAAGCATGCTTGTCCCCCCTCCCGTCTCCCCTCACGGCCCGCACTCACACTACAATTGGGCCTGGGCAAGCTTACGTCATCGATTCTGTGCTGTTCAGTAAGTGCTCTCACTCAGCACAGTGGAGATTTCTCTAGTTATATCGTTTAAGTCGTTTGATATGCAGTGACATGCTGTCAAAAATTTCGCCAAACAGTCCTTAGGGATGCAGTGACACGCAGTCAGATATTTCGCCAAACAGATCCGCCACTTTTGACGCTCATAAACAATCATAAAGCCCTCGTGCTGCAGGAATGAGGAGGTCTGCTGAAGGTGCAGCTGTCGTGCAGTGAGGTGTTTGCGTCTTTAATAAACTACCGCAGTTTGCGTTCACTGAACAGTAAGAATGATTAATAAATCCATATGAAACAGTCCCTTAAAAGTCACATCTCGCTTTCAGTTTCGGGTTTTGGCGCGTTTTGCACTCACACTACAAGCGTACCGCGCCAAAGCCCAAGTGAACCGTGCTCAGGCCCACCTCTTCCAACTGGGCCAGGGCCGGCCAAGTGAACCGTGCCTGAGCCCGATTCAGTGCACTCATACTTTTCAAACGATCTGGGAAACGGGCCTGGGCACGGTTCGGATAGCTTAGTGTGAGTAGGCCCCAAGGCAGTGTTTCTCAACTGGAGGGTCGCGACCCAAGAGTGGGCCGCGGGAACATTTTCAGTGGGTGGTCAAAAAAAAACAAGTTAAATTTTTAACTTATTTTGCTTATATCGGACTTTTGTTTTGAAATGTACGACTGACAACCGTACATGTGAAATTTTATTAAATTATGGCAACAAATATGTCTAGGCGCAAGTATGTCCCTAAATATGTAAAGTGTGGATTTACTTATATTGACGACAAAAAGGGCTTAAAACCTCAGTGTGTCATATGTAGGGAGGTGCTCTCACAAGAGAGCATAAAATCTTTTAAATTAAAACGACATTTAGAAACCAAACATCCCAGTTGCAAGGACAAACCTATGGACTATTTTCAAAGACGACTCAAATAGCTAAGAAGTGCCTAACATCTTCATGTTCAAAACAAGTACAGGCACTCAGTACAGGCGCATCTTACTGTGCTTATCGTGTAGCAAAGGCCAAAAAAGCCTGAAGAGCAAAAAATATTATAAAAATGGTTATAATTTTAAAAATTATTTTACTTTAGTTTGCTAGTTTGTTCTGTTCAACCGGATCAGTGTTAATGTTTTATTAACAGTTCAGTTTAGTTAATAGTAACTGAACTTTTCCTTACCCTAGCCACTGTTTACAGTATTCAACGTTTTTACTTTGTAATATTTCTATAATTTGATACATTTTGTTAAATGACAGCAATTAAATATTTGATTTATTTATTTGTAGGTCTTG
>NC_141045.1:34015000-34052500 GCF_052040795.2 Danio rerio | reverse complement strand
TACAGTATCCTTATCTGCATGGTGATGAAAAACAGATGGAACGAATTCATACATTGCTGCAACTATTTAACCCTTGTGTGCATCATAGAGAAGAAACATATCTGTGTGTGTATATACAGTTGAAGCCAGAATTATTAGCCCCCTTTTGATTTTTTTTTTCTCTTTTAAATATTTCCCAAATGGTTTTTAACAGAGCAAGGAAATTTTCACAGCATGTCTGATAATATTTTTTCTTCTGGAGAAAGTCTTATTTGTTTTATTTCGGCTACAATGAAGGCAGTTATGAATTTTTTTAAAAACATTTTTGGGACAAAATTATTAGCCCCTTTAAGCTAATTTTTTTATCGATAGTCTACAGAACAAACCATTGTTATACAATAACTTGCCTAATTACCCTAACCTGCCTAGTTCACCTTATTAACCCAGTTAAGCCTTTAAATGTCACTTCAAGCTGTATAGAAGTGTCTTAAAAAATATCTAGTCAAATATTATTTACTGTCATCATGGCAAAGATAAAATAAATCATTTATTAGAAATAAGTTATTAAAACTATTATGCTTTGAAATGTGCTGAAACAATCTTCCCTCTGTTAAACAGAAATTGGGGAAAAAAAAATAAACGGGCCCTAATAATTCAGTGGGGCTAATAATTCTGACTTCAACTATATATATATATATACACATATACACATATACACATATACACATATATACACACACACACACACACACACACACACACACACACACACACACACACACACACACACACACACACACACAGGGCTTTACATTAACTTTTTTGATAACCAGCCACAGTGGCTAGTAGTTTTCCAACGTTACTAGGCACTCTGCATTTTCACTAGCCACGATTTTGTTGTTGGGAAAATATTTTTATATGCATAAATATGACTTTGACATGCTAAAATTACTTGATCTTGATTTTGTGTTATGTCCACATGCCTTCTCATTCATTTCACGTTTTGTGTGTCGTGTATGAGCAAATGAGTCACATGAATTTTCAAAACTCAAAATTAAGGATTTACCTAATTTATCTCTAACCACACCAAACAATAATTATTTCTTAGCCACAAATTTTAAATGTGTCAATCAAGCTAAATATAGCTGTATACTATACTTTTTTTTCCCATTTTTATTCTTTGGTTTAAAAAAAAAAAAACAAAGAAAAACAATTGACTTTTAAAAATAGTTATTGTCATGTATCAAAAATATGCACAGTAATCTGTCCTCACTAAAGGTCTCTCAGATCACCAGTTAACACATAAATAGAGAGTTAATCTCATATTAAAGCAATGTTGTTGTAAAAAATTATCATGAAGTCCTATAAACAAAAATAACCGTAAGCAATAGAAAGCAGGTGAAAAACATACTGTGTGATAATGGAGGGATGATCACACGGTTTAGGCCAATTAATAATCTGTTCAAAGCGAAAGCAACCGGTGCGGCTTACAAGAAGACATATTTGGAGCTCTTGAAAGCAGCAAGACTGTGTGTGCATCACTTGTTTCAAGACACAGTTCCTTCACGCAAGAAAACGGGAGTGCGCGCGTGTTTTCAAGAGTTCACACTTAGCTCATGATTTATATATGGCTTGTTTGGCGTGCTGTCCCGGGAGAGAGCCCTGAGCTCAAGAGATCCTCGAGCCCAGAGCTCCCCCCTTTGCAGAACTCAAACTCCCCCGCTGCTGAGTCCAAGGCGAACTTCCTGAGAGTAAGACATTAGAAAAAGATTTAGGCTTATTTATCTTTAATATAGAGAACATTTGGATGGTGGGAGAAAACCGGAGAACCCGGTGGAAACCCACGCTGACATGGGGAGAACATGCAAACTTCGCACAGAAATACCAGATGGCCCAGCGAGGACTCAACGTCATTGGTATTCTTGTTGTGAGGCAACAGTGTTAGTCACTGAAGCACCGTGCCGCCCATTCTGGATAAAGGTGGAAGGGGAGGAGGGGGTTTCTTCCAGACGAAGATAGTTATAGAAAGGAAATGAGTATATATATATATATATATATATATATATATATATATATATATATATATATATATATATAGTGACTTGGGACCCTCTGATTGGAGGATCATGATTAGCTAATGTGGACCAGCTGGGTCAATCATGAGCACATGCTCCTCTCGAAATTGGTTTCAAATTAAATTTCCCTTCAACAGTCGCGCACATCACCTCAGCTGTTAGCTAGAGTGGTATCCTCTCGTTCGGTATTCACCTGTTTCTATTGCTTGCGCGAACGCAATTATTTTAGTCTGTCATGTTGCTTCTCAATTCTACGATCGCCTTTGCATGCATTGGACCATCCTTATTGTCGAACCTAGTTTTTAAGAATAATTATCCGGGTAAAAGGGCGAGACAGTGGTGCAGTAGGTTGTGCTGTCGCCTCACAGCAAGAAGGTCGCTGGTTCGAACCTCGACTCAGTTGGCGTTTCTGTGTGGAGTTTGCATGTTCTCCCTGCCTTGGGTTTCCTCCGGGTGCTCCGGTTTCCCTCACAGTCCAAAGACATTCAGTACTGGTGAATTGGGTAGGGTAAATTGTCTGTAGTGTATGAGTGAATGTGTGTGTGGATGTTTCCCAGAGATGGGTTGTGGCTGGAATGGCATCCGCTGCGTAAAAACTTACTGAATAAGTTGGCGGTTTATTCCGCTGTGGCGACCCCGGATTAATAAAGGGACTAAGCCGACAAGAAAATGAATGAATATCCGGGTAAAATTACTTTTAACTTGCCAAAGTGGCTAGTAGGAGTGTCTGTCTTACCCACCACCGCTGAAATCTACCCGCATATGGAGTTAATGTCAAGTCCTGATTATACTTTTTTTTTTTTTTTTGCAAAATGAGCACAAAACTAAACAAGGAAAGCATGTCCGTAATGAAGTACAGGGGTTAAACGTATTTGGGATTGACAACCTACTGACAGCTGCAGTATATTAAAGCTAATTGCAGGTCTTTGGTTGGTTTTGAGATTGAGTTCATTGGCAGAAATTGTATGTTGGTCATGTAGCGGCAACTTCCCTGAATGGCTGGTTACTGTTTACACAAATCTGCCAAACACTTCACTACCCCAGAAGTTGGTACTTTTTTAAGGGCGTAATTTCAAAGAGCTTGTTAACACCATAATGAATGTTTAACAGCGGCGGACTTTGCTACTCCAGAAGTTCCTCTTGAGTGGTTTAGGCTGTGGGAGACCATAGTTCCCCTCCTCAACTGGTGTGTGTGTGATGTTAAAGATTTACATCCTCATGCTTTTCCCATATAAGTCTATGTAAACGATTGCTGAGTACACAAATGCACAGCTTTGCATTCAATCTTCAACAAGCGTGTTTATTCTAGGCTTCGCAAAGGGTCCTTTTTCTCAAGCCAGCATTTAAACAATAAAATGCAGATGTGTTTTTAGGGCAGTAAAAGCCTATTCCGGAGGTTTTGTGTTTGTTAGAGCTGCTAAATACCTCCCATCGTGGACACAAAAGCTCCTATGCTTGTTTCCGTCTTCAGGGGTTACATTCACGGCATTGTCCCAACAAAACACCCCCGAGGCCCCATGGATAATAGCAGGGATTAACCTCTGAGATAATTCCCTATCTGTAGTACCTTAGGGCCCTTAGGTGAAGGAGTCTTTTCCCATGGAATGTGTCTGTAATCTCTTCTGGCTGGAATGCGTTTTAAGTAAATGAAGTGCCCTAGACTGAGCTCCCATTCATGTATTGTCCTCAATTTCTCCTCAAGAATGATAATAAAATACTGGTAGAGCTGGACAAAATGACCCAAGCTGCGTCTCAAATCGCATACTTATGCACTATTCTACGCCATTTTGTAGTATAAATTGTGTAAGTAGTGTGTTTACACTGAAAACTCTATAAATAGTAAGTGCACTTTAATTACCCGGATGATGCACTCATTTAGCCGCTAAAATGAAGTGTGTAATGATGGACACTTCACACATTTAATGACCGCAGGTTTGCTCACGTAGCGGAAGGGGTGGAGCTATCGGGCGGTTATGTTGGATAACTTTATTTATTTTGGATGGTAAAAGCAAAATTCTCCTACGAGAGGGATTATAGCGCCTTCCGATGGTGAATGCGACAATACTCACGGCAGGTATTATTTGATAATTCGGTCGTTTATTTCACTGATTTGGCAATCGTCAAACGTCATTAGGGAGACGGTTTGAATTTCCGCTTAGTAAAAAAACCATTAGTATGCCATTTGGGACGACACTACATACATATACTATCCTGTTGAGTGTGTAAGTGCATAAGTACATAGTGCATGAGTGCATAGTGTGCCATTTGGGCTCCAGAAATCATATTAGGGTCCTCAAAGGTTGCACAGAAGTGCTTTTGTGAAAAAGTTAACTTTTAGTTGGGTAAATGACTTGCCATTTTTGTCAACTGATCAAACAGAATGTAACTAATATTAGACGAAATAAAAGGACTGAACTGTTTAACACAACTCATTGTGGCATTTTTTGTTAGCGGCTGCAGACAGAGTGACTATGACCTTATTAGGTTGGAACTTGAAAGAGTGAATGATTGAGTCAGAGGAAGGTGGTGCAAGCAGAAGGATGAAGGAAAAGATTGTTTACCCATTTTATTTCTCCAATGCTAGTGTCATGTCAAGAGTGTTTGGTCTCTCCCGCAATGACAGACGAGACACTTAGCAAACACCACCTTAGCAATGACCCGCTTTGAGGCCCTTAAACAAACATACTCATCTGCAGGAAATTCTAGGAGTTTAATGACCTTGTTAACCTTCATCAAGTCCCTTTTCACCAACTGAAGAACCAGAAAGATATTTAGTTTTAAACAAGCATTTAGCACTCTTTCAAATCCTGCATGTAGTTAGATGAGTATCGTCACATAAATACCAAGGCAGCATCTGATCCAAAATTTAACTACAGATTTATTATACATTACTAAAACTGTATATATCAACCCAAGCTCATTCTGTAAACGTAGCCCCGCGGACGTTTCTGGAGACCACGATTTACGTGGCCGGAGGTACGTATGGCCGCGTTTAGTTTTTTTCCGAGCGAATGCTGCTGGGCGGTGTGACGCCGCTCCGCTCCTCCTCTTCGCATTCGCCGGCTGACGGCTCGCCTCCGAGTGCATCTCCCCCTAGTAGTGAAAACACGGCTCGTGTGCTGTGCCTTCTTCAGTGTCAAAGAAAGACTCAAAAGCAGTTAAATTGTGCATAATTATCTACCTTTTTTGTAGGAGCGTTTTATTTAGTCGCCCTTGCCTCCTTCGCTATAGTATTCTACTGCAACATCGCGCATAGGAGATAAATGACGTCAGTACGTAATAACCAGTTATGATCTATTACTGAACCGATATCGAATTGTCCGCATCTGCATTGCGCAATAATATCCAGCTGCAGGCCTGCAGAACCACACACGTTCTAGCCACACACAATCTAGGACACACGATTTAGGGTTACCATATGGTTACGACGGATGTTAATGTTATTAACGTCTTTTTGAACATTGTCATCGATATGTTTTGATATATATGGTTAATAAATATTGTACACAATAAACAATAGTGTTTACTTTATTTCACAAATATTGCGATCGAGACGGGTGAATGGGGAGCGTTGTTTCGCCATTCAATATAATAGACTGAACAGTTTTTAATCACGCATTATAGCTGATCAGTCATTATTATCTGACAATAATACGGCAGAAACTCGTTTGCTGGCTTTGCTGAACGATCTAAATTGGACAAGTTTAATTTGTATAATGGACTCATTTATAATGAAAGAAATAGCAAGTTAATATCACAATAATACATTTTATATAATAAAAATCTTTTTACTTGTAATAAATGTATGACACTATATTAATATTTTACTCAAGCGCTTTAATAGTGTTTATTTGCTTAACTTTCTAATAACCTTTTAATTAATGATTTCCCACATTTAATTCTGTAGTAATTTATAGTATGCAATAAATTGTTTTTAAACCAAAATTTAGCAATAGGAACAAATTAACTATTAATAATTTATAAAAAAAAAAAGTTAATTATATATATAACTAACAGCTGTGACAGTTAGTAAAAGATAGTAGTTTATATATAAACTTATAATTATAATCAGATAATCAGTTAAGATAATCAGTTTATAACTATATATATATATATAGTGATATATAGTTTAAATGATTAACTATAGTGTATAGTGGGCTAATTTATTTTAATGTGACACATTATTGTTTGCTTTTTATATTTTACAACAAAGTGATTTTAACCAAGTATGATAAGATTAAGATTCTGAATTAGTTTATTGCACTTAATCCTACAATTAGACAGTCTGTTATGTTTTCTTTGTTTATGTGGACACATGAATAAAGTCATAAATGTCTTTAACCAATTATTTTTAATTACATAATTTGAGTTCAGAAACTGCAGAGATGTTAAAATGATCGTTACGAAATAATAACAATAATGACTGAAATGGGAAACCATACTTGTGAAATTCAATAGGTGGCGATAATGCTAAAGAGTTAGTTATTTAGTTACCATATATGGTTAGCCTAAATCGTGTGTCCTAGATTGTGTGTGCCTAGAACGTGTGTGGTTCTGCGGTTCTGCAGCTGGATATATCTCGCATTGCGGTGCGCCGAAGAAACAATTCATTTTGGCACCCCTACAACTGACCCAGCCGGGGCTGAGCCACAGTGTCGCTCTTGTGATTTTATTAGTATTCATTTTAGTACATAAAAAATGTCTATGATTTAAATCTAATATTAAATGTTCAATTTAAATACTATTTCAGCTTTTTTTTTTTTTTTTTACAGTTAAGCCTTTAATACTTCTGGTTTTAATGATAATACAAACCTCTTTGAGATGTGCTTTGCTGTACTTATACCTTAGTCCTTGTTTTCCAGCATGCGACTGTGACCCAAGAGGCATTGCGGAACAACAGTGCAACAAGGCCACTGGTCACTGTGTTTGCGTGGAGGGCGTTTCTGGACCACGATGTGACACGTGTGCTCGAGGTTACACTGGCGAGTTTCCACAGTGTGAGCGCTGCCACCAGTGCTTTGCCGAATGGGATATAATAGTGGGCGACCTCACCAACCAGACCCACAGACTGGTCCAGAAAGTCAATACCATCAAAGCCACTGGCATTACGGGACCCTATCAGGCTACCATTAATAATGTCGAAAACAGTGCCAACTCAATCCGCAACATCCTAGCCCAAAATCCAGCTACTCAGCCTTTAACAGAGATCCAGGGACTTCTAGAGCAAGCTACGTAAGTTTTGCCTTTGCTCAAGATGTGGCTGACCATTAGTGTAATGTTCTCATGAGAATAACCCCTTTGAATCTGTTCACTTTTTAAAGTGCCTTGATGGCTGAAATGAACAGCAACCTTAACCTGACGGAGGAGACCTTGTCCGAGATCTCATCTGACAACAACAGCACAGACACCAAACTAAAGTCGCTCAAAGAAGAAGCTCAGAAACTGGAACAGACCGTGAAAGACCTGCGCGAACAGGTGGAGTTTGTGAAGAATTCAGACATTCGAGGTGAGTAATATCACTCAAGTGTTGTAAAGCTATTTTGTGTCTAAGCAAAACAAATAAATCCACCTTTTTTTTTTTTTTTTGATCTACAGGGGCCAGAGCCAGTGTTACTCGATACTATGAGCAGTCCCAGAATGCAGAGATCCGTGCTAATGCCTCCACCATTGACCCATACAACTTAGTCAATCAGTCTGCCACCCTGCGGACAGAAACTGAAGAGTTGATGAACCAGACCAAAGAAGAGTTCAATCAAAGACAGGATGAGTTTTCGAAGAAACTGGACAACCTTGCTGGACAGCTAGAGACACTGGACCTGTCTGAGCTTAGCGAGAAGGTAAAGCAGTCAACGGATTTATGATAATGGTGTATGAAAAGAGCTTATCTAGTAACTCGATAGCACTGAAGTTTAAATAAACTAAAGTTTAGTTTTCAAAAGCAAGTCAAATGCAAATTAAAACATAAAAAACACTTTGATGTGACTTTAAATTTGTGTTCGTATAAAACACACAAATATAATATAAGATCCTCTGGCTTGTTCATTGACAACCTTAAACTTCATATTATGGGGTGATTTCTAATGGCCCGTTTCCACTGAGTGGTACAGTACGGTATGGTATGGTTCAGTACGGGTCACCTTTATCAGGCTTGCGTTTCCATACAACAGAAAGTTTCAGTCGGCATCATTCTGGCTCGAGGAAATCTTGCTCAAAGTAAAGCTGTACGGGTTGTTCACATATCATATGAGAAGCATTTCTCACAGAACAGATGCTCTATACACATAAATACTTGTGAATAAATGTTCATGACTAACCTTTTTATAAACATGATTTGATTATAACTGCAGATCAATGAAGCGAAATAGCCTACTGTAACGTCTGCAAATATATAAAATAAATAAATAAATAAATGCAGCATTTATGAACACATACAGACCCTTACAGTCTTACCAATTACAGAAAATCTACACACAGCAAACATTTAGTCCTTATTTGGGTTTAAAAACAACACGCAACATAGCCCACAGTCAGTGCAAACCTCTCAAAGTTCATAATAGAGTTCATAATAGTCCAAAAGGTGATGATAATAGTTAAACATGGCAGTTTATTACTGTTTTAGGTTGCTGAAAGAATCATTTCGTCCTTTGTTTTTTCCGGCTTCTCCTTTTTTTATGGGTCAGTCTCGCGTTTGTTCGTTTCTGAAAGGATCGAATGTCAGAAGTGCTTCAGTAATCACATGCACGTTATTATCATCAGCTCAAGAAGTTCGTTGTTATTATATATAGATGTGCGCGAGCTCTCTGAAGAAAGTGAAACCGCTCGCACTTTTAGACGGGCTCGTAAAACAAAAACAGGAAATGGCAGATTTTGTGCTTCTTGGCTTTGTGGCTGTTCATCAAGAAAACGACAAGGTTTGTTTGAGCTCAGGTCAATGTTACAATGTAATGTCTTGGCTGTGTTTTTTAGGGGGGTTTTTCACCTTTCATTTGATAGGACAGTAGAGAGTATTTGACAGGAAAGCAGAGATAGGCATAGGACCGAGAGGCAGAATCAAACTCGGGTCACTGTGAGCACCGGAGCTCATGTGTCGACGCACTAACCACTACACAACTGAAACCAACTCGGCTGTGTTTTTAAAAATGGCGCTTTCTTTGTTTTCATTCTCCTGCTTGTGTATGCGCGAGTGATGTATCTCTGTAAACCAATAGCGTTCAGATGCACGTATATCTCCACCTTTTGGTACCCTTTTGTTGTGCTAGGTACCCTTTGCAAATGGTGCCCAAAAAATGGTATGGTACTGTTCGCTTTTAGGTACCTTTTGATCATGCAAACGGCCATCAAAACGTACAGAACCGAACCGTATTACTCAGTGGAAACAGGCCATAAAATACAGTATACTAACATCTGCCACTGCATGTAGATGGTACTAGAAGTTGTATAGTAATACCTCTGCACACATCCAAAACACCATAAAAACCCATGTACAACCCAGATCGCCCAAACAACTGCATAGCAACCCCTTTAAGACCACCCTTAACATTCTAACAACTGCATGGCAACACCCTTACAACCATGCAGATCACCCTAGCAACTGCAAAGCAACACACCATGCACGAAACAGTATTAATTTTATAGTAATGCCTCAGCAAACATCCATAACATCATGAGAAGCCGTTCACACAAAATGCATTTTTCCTTTCCAATGCACAACTTTTCCATTTATTACAATGTAAACATATGCTTGACAGACATGTGTGACCGATACACTCACGTCTTGCATTGAAGCACTGCACACATGAACGTTATGCTTTTTTAAACGCCTTTCAAGTTAAAAGAACTTCAACTTAAACGCAGCCCTGCACATGTCAGTTCCAAAGCCGTAGACCAAATGAGAAGAGCTCAAAGGCTGGGCAACCATCACAAGCCTCTGTTTACAGACGCTGAGTGGCTGAGTCTGAATACCTTTGTGCACTATGCTGTACTTTAAAAAACTGTACTAAAAAAAACATTACTTAAAGGGCACCTAGGTTACCCCTTTTTTCATATTTATTATAGGTATTTTGTGTCCCCAGAATGTGTCTGTAAAGTTTCAGCTCAAAACACCCATCAGAGTATTTATTATAGCTGTTGGAAATGTCTGTATTATAGCTGGGAAAAGGTTGTTGCTGTTTTTTTGCACTGGGCCTTTAAGGCGAGTCGTCCCCGCCCACCGATCCCACGTGCCTGTCAGAAACATGCCTCAACACGCCCCTCGGCTGCCTCAGGAAGCAGATCTCGCGTAACGTTTGTGAGAAATACTACAGTAAGAACTTTACCAACAACAATGAGTTCACGCACACACACAGGCACATACATGACGCAGACAGGCAGACACACTCACACACGCACATACATAGCGTAGACAGGCAGACACACTCACACAGGCACATACATAGCGCAGACAGGCAGACACACTCACACACGCACATACATAGCGTAGACAGGCAGACACACTCACACACGCACATACATAGCGCAGACAGGCAGACACACTCACACACGCACATACATAGCGTAGACAGGCAGACACACTCACACACGCACATACATAGCGTAGACAGGTAGACACACTCACACGTGCACATACATAGTGTAGACAGGCAGACACACTCACACACACACATTGCACAGTGCAGACACACACGCACATACATAGCGTAGACACGCAGACACACTCACACACGCACATACATAGCGTAGACAGGTAGACACACTCACACGTGCACATACATAGTCTAGACAGGCAGACACACTCACACACACACATTGCACAGTGCAGACACACACGCACATACATAGCGTAGACACGCAGACACACTCACACACGCACATACATAGCGTAGACAGGCAGACACACTCATACGTGCACATACATAGTGTAGACAGGCAGACACACTCACACACACACATTGCACAGTGCAGACACACACGCACATACATAGCGTAGACACGCAGGCACACTCACACACGCACATACATAGCGTAGACAGGTAGACACACTCATACGTGCACATACATAGTGTAGACAGGCAGACACACTCACACATTGCACAGTGCAGACACACACGCACATACATAGCGTAGACACGCAGGCACACTCACACACGCACATACATAGCGTAGACAGGCAGACACACTCATACTTGCACATACATAGTGTAGACAGGCAGACACACTCACACACACACATTGCACAGTGCAGACACACACGCACATACATAGCGTAGACACGCAGGCACACTCACACACGCACATACATAGCGTAGACAGGTAGACACACTCATACGTGCACATACATAGTGTAGACAGGCAGACACACTCACACATTGCACAGTGCAGACACACACGCACATACATAGCGTAGACACGCAGGCACACTCACACACGCACATACATAGCGTAGACAGGCAGACACACTCATACTTGCACATACATAGTGTAGACAGGCAGACACACTCACACACACACATTGCACAGTGCAGACACACACGCACATACATAGCGTAGACACGCAGGCACACTCACACACGCACATACATAGCGTAGACAGGTATGTATGTGCACTCATACGTGCACATACATAGTGTAGACAGGCAGACACACTCACACACACACATAGCACAGTGCAGACACACACGCACATACATAGCGTAGACACGCAGACACACTCACACACGCACATACATAGCGTAGACAGGTATGTATGTGCACTCATACGTGCACATACATAGTGTAGACAGGCAGACACACTCACACACACACATAGCACAGTGCAGACACACACGCACATACATAGCGTAGACACGCAGACACACGCACATACATAGCGTAGACAGGTAGACACACTCACACGTGCACATACATAGTGTAGACATGCAGACACACTCACACTCACACATTGCACAGTGCAGACACACACGCACATACATAGCGTAGACACGCAGACACACTCACACACGCACATACATAGCGTAGACAGGTAGACACTCACACGTGCACATACATAGTGTAGACAGGCAGACACACTCACACACACACATTGCACAGTGCAGACACACACGCACATACATAGCGTAGACACGCAGACACACTCACACACACACAAATAGCAGACACGTAGCGCGACACACACACACATACATAGCGTAGACAGACAGACACACACACACATACATAGCGCACACACACAAACACACACACAAACACACACACACAGAGACAGAGGCTGTGCTGATGAAGTGAATCTGAAGTGAATGGCTGTACTTCATTACACACGTGCACACGTTTTAAAACATGTTAAACTTGTAAAACTCACTCTTAATCACGTCTGATGATGATTGATGATTGTAGCAAACTGAAACAAACCTTTTACTCCGGGTTGCTTTGCGCTCGTCCTGTCTCGTCGATATGAGTATATGCAATAGTACGGAGACATGTTAATGCGCGCAGCTGTCAATCAATATTGGTGGGCGGGGGGACCGCACTCCTACGTAAAGTTGCGGTCGAACTGAAAACCGCTCCAATTGGTCAATTGTTTTTATGTTGTTAAATAAAAAAAAAAGGACCGGGTGTGTATTATTCACCCCAATATGACAGTATATACACTATACTTACACGTGTATGTCCAAACAGCTTGAAAAGTAGATTTTTCACCATAGGTGCCCTTTAATGTTGTGCATCTCCCATTTTTAGAAGCAAATACCTATTCAGTATGAATGAGCACTAAAGACTGCATTGTAATGTCCCTGTAAACACTCAGAACACCCTAGCAACTGCATAGCAATCCCTCATGACACTGTAGCAACATGTCAACTTCATCTAAAAATCTGATCTCTTTCCTAATGCAGACATGTGGTAGCCCAGCTGGCTCAGAGAACTGTGCCGACTCCCCCTGCGGAGGCCTGAGCTGTGTGGACATGCAGGGAAGCAGGAAATGTGGAGGAGAGGGATGCGATGGCCTCACCACACTGGCCCACAATGCCTGGCAGAAAGCCAAAGACTTTGACCTGGAGATTATCAGCGCCATGGAGGAAGTGGACAAGCTCTCCAAAATGGTGCGGTTTCTCAGCTTTTACTACGATAAAAGATTTCGCAATGCTTTTCTAGAGATATGCATCTATTCCAACTTTTTTACGTTGAATGCTTCTTTAAATGCGCTGAAGAGCTTGTTGAATTTGCAACAGGGTTTCGACAGGGTCTTCAATAACATTTTTCAGTAAGCATTTTCATTCAAGTAACACTGACTTAATTAAACACGCTTGTTTCTGCTATGTAGGCTCATTTCAAGAATGTAGAGGATTCTGTTGCTCTACATTTTATATATTCAAGCAAACTGCATGCTAAATGCAGCACTTCATATACAACAGGTTGTCATACTAGACACAACAGGTTGAATAAAAAGCTTCAAATCATTGAGCACGAAATCTATGCATTGTTGTACCTCAAATCTTCAAAAAACGTAAAGGGTGTAACGTAGACTAATCATGTTCCGTACATGTTTCCGGTATTCAGCGCACTTAAACGACTACTTCTCTATCATTAAAAGCCAGATTGTCCCTGCTGAAAAATCCAGCTTAATCCAGCCTAGGCTGGTCGACCAGGCTGGTTTTAGAGGGGTTTTGGCCATTTCCAGCCTGGTCTTAGCTGGTCAGGCTGGAAAATGACCAGCTAAATCCAGCTTAAACCAGCTTGACCATCCTGGTTTAGGCTGGACATAGCTGGTTTTAGCTGGGCTCCCAGCCTGGCTAAGCTGGTCAAGCTGGTTTTAGCTGGTCATCTCCCAGCCTGACAAGCTAAGACCAGGCTGGAAATGGCTGGAAACCAGCCTGGAAGTGGCCAAAACCCCTCTAAAACCAGGCTGGTCGACCAGCTAAAACCAGCCAACCAGCCTAGGCTGGTTTAAGCTGTTTTTTTCAGTAGGGGTGTGATCATTCTCTGTGTAAATACCTACTGCACAATCCAAGTTTTGATTGATGTCTTTGGGACCAGTAGTTTTTCAGAAAAGTTGGGAAATGTACCGCCAATGCACAAGTACGGAAGATCAGCTTGACCAGCTTAGCCAGGCTGGGAGCCCAGCCAAAACCAGCTATGTCCAGCTTAAACCAGGCTGGTCAAGCTGGTTTTAGCTGGATTTAGCTGGTCATTTTCCAGCCTGACCAGCTAAGACCAGGCTGGAAATGGCTGGAAACCAGCCTGGAAATGGCCAAAACCCCTCTATACCAGCCTGGTCAACCAGCTAAAACCAGCCAACCAGCCTAGGCTGGTTTAAGCTGGATTTTTCAGCAGGGATGGCATTTAAACTCACATTGTTTGCATTTAACACTGAATAAAGCACATGAGGTGTACCTGAGGTAAACCGCACTGTCAGTTTATCTTATTGTTCAGCTGTGAGAAATAGAAGCCGTTTCTAAAATATAAATTTCAGGTCTTGGTTAGAACAAAAACTCTTTTAATATGGAGAATATTCCTTCTATCGCGTGCCGTTGCTTGTATTTAGAACACGGTTTATATCAGCCTTTACCGTTCTACTCGCTCCTGTTGATCAATCTGGCAACCTTTGCATTTGTTTTGATTCAGGAATCTAATACCTAGTTCAACCACGGGGTGTCAAACTTACATACCGCACCTTTAAAAAAAGTCTTAAATTGGACTTGGTGAGACCTGCGGAAACCCTGTTGCAAGGATTACTTCAAAGAATAGTCATGGTTCTTTCCTTAAAGAGTTCTTCATTTGTATGTTCAGGTGTCTGAGGCAAAGGTAAAAGCAGACGAAGCAAAGCTAAATGCTCAAGAAGTGCTGGCGAAGACCAATGAGACCAAGAAACGTGTAGATAGCAGCAACGAGGAGCTCCGCCAACTCATCAAACAAATCCGAGATTTCCTCACTCGTAAGACGCACTCAGAAAATATCCTTCAGATCAGTTGTTTGGGTGATCACTTTTTTAAACTCTTCCTTAATGTGGCTCTCCAGAAGATGGAGCGGACCTGGAAAGCATCGAGGCTGTGGCCAATGAAGTCCTGCAGATGCAGATGCCCACTACACCAGCCCAGCTGCAGAACCTGACTGAGGAGATCAGGGAGCGGGTGGGCAGTCTGACAGATGTTGAAGACATCCTCAACCAGAGTGCCGCAGACATTCTGAGGGCAGAGAGCCTGCTGGAACAAGCCCGCAAGGCCAGGTCTGAGATATATACATCAGTGCTCAGCATAAAGGCCGGTTTATAGGGGAATTACCAACCTATGTCACACATGACATCACACGGGTTGAATCGCGCATAGGGGTTGCAAATAAAGAAAATAGCAAAAGCAAATATGTCTCGTTGTGTGGTAGGGTGCCAAATTTGAAAGACTTTACTTTTACCGTACACCACATCGCTTTTAATGCCAACCGCAGATGTCTTTGGCTAACTGCCATCATATAAGATCTGAATAGAGTGATTACCTAACTAAAAATGCTGGACTCTGCAGTTCTCATGTTATATCAGGTAAGTTCCCGATATGCTGAATCATACACATTACTCGTTTTTGATAGCAGCAATGATTTCAGCAAAAACAGGTAAATATGGTTATTAAACTGCACACACTGAAGGCGTAGAATGAAATGTAAAAATGTAAGTTCACACACTCTGTTGTACAGGTGCATTTCACTGTCAGAATGCAGTTGTTTTGCTTGTTAATGATTACCCAGGCCTTGTACAGCTCCATCTTTTTTCCTTTGGCTAGGCAGAACCTCGGTTTTTAGCACTCCCTAGTTTTGAATCTGGTCATCATGGAGCATTATTTCTTGCACATGACCACCACACAGAACAATTGTAGGCATCCAAAGATTTCGTCTTATCTAATATCCATTGGGAGGGTGCTATCGCAAATGGACCAGTCAGATGAACGGCGCTCACTTTAACGTTAATTTTGCAGAATAACTGTGCTTATCACTGGGTGACAAGCTGTTATAATACACTGAAAGCATTATGTAAATAATATAATATGTAATCAATATAACTTATCTCAAAGACAACAACAAACTCTTTACCACATGGGATGTCATTCCCTCGCTGTAAATGCTAGCACTCACGTTTTATTTCTGCCACCTCCCTGCGCGCGCATCCTGAATGTTTATTCATTCATTAATTCATTTTCTTTTCGGCTTAGTCCCTTTATTAATTTGGGGTCACCACAGCAGAATGAACCGCCAACTTATCCAGCCGCAACCAGTAGAAACCGGGGCTCGAACCAGCGACCTTCTTGCTGTGAGGTGATTGTGCTTCCCACTGCGCCACCATGTTATTTAACAAGTTATTAGGTTTAAAGATTAAACATGTATTCAAATAAAGATATATTCACGTTAACAATAATTTGTAAAGTGTTTAACAAAAAGGATATTTCAAGGGACAATATTATTTATCAATCAATCAAGAAAAATATCATCAAAATATTTGTCAGTCAAATGCAGTGGCGCAGTAGGTAGTGCTAGGATGTCTCCTCACAGCCAGAAGGTCGCTGGTTCGAGCTTCGGCTGAGTCAGTTGGCGTTTCTTTGTGGAGTTTGCATGTTCTCCCTGCGTTCGCGTGGGTTTCCTCCGGGTGCTCCGGGTTTCCCCCACAACCCAAAGACATGCAGTACAGGTGAACTGGGTAGGCTAAATTGTCCGTAGTGTATGGGTGTTTCCCAGAGATGGGTTGCAGCTGGAAG
Organism: Danio rerio; assembly: GCF_052040795.2. NCBI lineage: Eukaryota > Metazoa > Chordata > Actinopteri > Cypriniformes > Danionidae > Danio > Danio rerio. The sequence continues at coordinate 34,035,720 of NC_141045.1, read as the reverse complement.
GGCATCCGCTGCGTAAAACATGTGCTGGATAAGTTGGCGGTTCATTCCGCTGTGGCCACCCCAGATTAATAAAGGGACTAAACCGAAAAGAAAATGAACTGAAAGTGACTCTCAAGGCAATTTTGAAAAATTCATGTTTGTGTAAAATGATATTGTTAAAATGTTACCGTTTTTCAAAGATTTCAAGCAAAATACACACAAAAATAGATAATACATACACAAATATATATAAGCACCACATTAGTTGACTATTTTTCGTTGTTGTTGTTGATGATGAATGAGGATATATGGTGTGGTATGTGGAAGAATAAGCATGAGTGCCCTTAAGAAATGAACGAAGCCAGTATTCAAAGTTCTGCTGCAATTGTGACATCTAGTGGCCATTCCATTGAACAGCCTGTCTGTGTGTTCTGTTTTATTCAAAGGAAGGAGGCGTCAGATGTAAAATCCACAGCAGAGATGGTGAACGAGGCCCTGCAGCATGCTGAACGTGCTCAGAACTCTGTAGCCGAGGCACTCAAACAGGCCGCAGTTGACATCAAGGGAACACAAGACCTGCTCGTTTCGGTAAATCTTTGTTTAGGAGCATTGCAGTTGGAGGAATCAGGGGTGCTCAATCCTGTTCCTGGAGATCTACCTTCCTGCAGATTTCAGTTGCTACCCATATCAAACACACCTGAACCAATTAATTAGGATCTAAACACCACGTGATAATTACAGGCAGGTGTGTTTGATTTGGGTAGCAACTGAAATCTGCAGGAAGGTAGATCTCCAGGAACAGGATTGAGCACCCCTGCATTAGATGATTTGTAACCTTTATATGAATCTTTTGTACAAAAGGTGGAGTCGGAGACATCAGACTCTGAGCTAAAACTCAGCAACGCCACCAGAAGACTCTTGAAACTGGAAAGTGATGTAGCGCTGTTGAAAGAAAAGGCTCTCAACACTTCCATCAGCGCCAACAGCACAGAGAAAGAGGCTGAAAGCATTAATGCACTCGCAGAGCAGCTCAAAAAGGTACCCGTTTAATCTGGATGTACTCCTTCATTTTTCTGATTAACTAGGGGTGCAACGCTACACAAAATTGATGGTGTTTAGCAATCGCACTAAAAAGTGTTTTCTCCTTATAACAATATACATACAAATATATTTAATGATGGATGAGCTAAATAGACAGGTTAAGCTTAGTTTTAAAGGGCCATGAAACCCCCTCGTTTCAGCAGGTTGTTTTCACACCTCTACTTTGGAAAAAGTCAGAAAAGTGGGCGTGTCCAACTCTGTTTAGGGGGGAGTGTCGGAGGAACTAAAGAGGGATGGTGTAGGAGTGTCTATTTGGGCACGCGCTGAGTTTCAGAGTCAAAATACACACACACACACACACAGGGGAGAAGGTGACTATGGCCCCGTTTACACTAGTGCGTTTTAGTTTGAAAACGCATAAGTTTTGCTACGGTTACGCCATCCGTCCACACTACGCCGGAGTTCTCGAGCGCCGAAAACGGAGCGTTTCGAAAACGCTGGAGAGGCCATTTTCATTCTAAAACGCTGCTGCTCCGTCTCAGTGTGGATGGGGAAAGACGGAGACATCTGAAAACGGAGGCGGGGCTGCAAACGTTCGCCTATCTGATTGGGGCTTTTCCTCAATATTAAGTAGCCCACACACAGTTCAGTCTCGCATCCTCTTCTTGTAAGTTAAGACTTCGCAAGTTTGATCAAGGCTGCAGTCTCCCCCTTCTCAGTTTGATATGGAAAACATACCGAGGACACGGGTAAATCTTCAAAGGGAACAGTGTACTTTATAACTTCATTCACATCACCTTGGCTACGTTGTTTCACTTTCTCAACAATAAAATGTAAACATGATTTAAGGAACTGCCTATTTTCTTTTTAATATTAGCAACTTAACAGACAGCAGAAATGTTGAGGCGCAGTGCTGAATATATGAGCGTCATCTTCACTGTGTGGATATTTATAACAAAACGGAGCCGATAACAACTGCCTCCTTTCAATTTCCGTGAAAATACGAAACGCACCCTCTCTTTTGCTGAATATCAGTTTTAATAATCGATAATTATAAAAGTATAACATACAATAGGTTTATACATTGTAGGAAATAAAGGCAAGCGATCAGTCAATGTACCTGGATTAATCATTAACTTATCTTTGCGCTTAACCAAAACATGTTACCCATGAACAAGTAACTTAATAGATTCCAATGACCAAAGTCAGGGAATTGGCCTATGTCGTTAGATAAAGACAACAACATGAATGAAATATCACGTTTAGCAAATATAGTGAGATTAGATCCAGCGGGAGATGCTTGATGAGCAGTCCGACAAGCAGAGCTCTCATCTGGGTAGAAATGCTGGAGCGCTTGCCCGAGAGTGTGTGTGTGATCACGTGATGTGCGTTTTCAGCGTTTTGGTGTGGACGGAGAGCAGTTCAGAAACGCCGGGTAAAACGCGAGTGTGGACGCGGATCGTTTTCATTCTACAACGCCGTTTTAAAACTAAAACGCACTAGTGTAAACGGGGCCTATGTTTACATAAACATCTGTAGTCAAACTATTTGCCAAATTATTAAATGGTGGACTTTAACTGCAGTTTGGGACTTTCATTCAGGGAATTCATTCATGCTCCTCGCGACAAACGAGATATTTGATACACTTAGCTGTGTGACTGCATGTTATTGTGTTAAATGATTTTTAATTAAAACATGCGTGCCAACGTATGCAACTCATGGTATATATTTTTTTATTTAATAAAATACAATATTATATGTATATGTATAAAATGCAAAATAAACATTTTTAACAAAACATATTTATTTATTCTTATTATTTGAAACTTTTAATAAGGATAATTTAAAAAAAAAAAGTTTTGGCACAATGGCGCCCCCATGTGTGGGCCCCCTATGCGCGCATATACTGTCTACACACTTTTTGCGCCACTGGGTGTTTCAAAAACTGGCAAACATCTGACAAATGCTCATAAATAAATTAAGAACTAATACTAAAGCACCAAATCAACATGAGGTGTTTGTGTCACTCTCTCACACACACATGCATGTGTAGTTAACTTTTTTTTTTTTTTTTGGATTTTGGCACAGTAACTGGCTGTTGGCTGAAATTGGTTGTTGTTTGGCAAAAGCAAACAATTTAAAATATGTCAGACAACAACAAAAATACAAAATACAGAATAATTTTGATGTATTACAATATATATCAAGTGAATATACATCATCATTTTGAGGAAAAGGTTTCTAAAGCATCAAGAAATGAGCAATTCCATACAAATGTCAATCTTGACATTAAAAATGTACGTTTTCACCAAAATATTGAAACCCTTTCTAAGTCTTTTGTGTAGGCTTGTATTATACAGGACTGTAAAATACTCAAAAATGTCTCTGTTAATGTTATCAAACAATTCTATTTGATTTACCAAAGTCACACAAGTGCTAATTTCACATCTGTCACATCCATAACAGAGAGCCATCACATCCATAACCAAGCTTCTTTCCTCATAAATACAAAAAAGTCCAAATAAAATCAATAATTTTTGTTCTATAGTGAGCCAACTTTTATCCTTTTGATTAGCGTGGTTTCTTTTGGGTTGTGCAGTTGAATTGACAGAATTTCTACAAAGTATGTTGTATATTGTAAACCTTTTTTCATCACATCCATAATACAGGTTTATCTTCCTTATTTAAAATCTAAAAAATGTTTACGGATTAATATTTTTCTGATCCTATAACTCTGTGGTTAGTTGTTTCTGAACATATAAACAAACCTTTCAATAAAATGTTAACATATACATTCTCTGTTAATTAATGTTCTAATTTTTTTACTGCAAATGTCACATCCATAACGCTGGAATTGCTCGAATATAACCTGAAAATGAATGGGTGTCTATTGACCTCTGCTGGATAGATGTAGAAATTGCAATTTCTTTTTCAACAATGAATCCTAAACTTTGTTTTTCTAACCACAGATGGCAGTATTTTATTCCTAAAATATAAAACATTATCCATAAAGTTTTTATTTTCAATTTAGGTCAGAATTTTTTATTTATTTATTTTTAAATAAAAAATAAATATTCATAAGCCAAGCTATGGCATAGTTGCAAGTTTGTGTAGTAAATGTATAGAAAAAGTATAAAATCTCCACTCAAACACTGCATAAATGCCAAGTTGAAAAGTGACTGTAAAAGTGATATATAGTTTATCATATAAAAATTAATATTTCACTATGTAATTGGTCTGTAAATGTTTGGGGTCAGGATGACCTCAAGGAACCAAACGCCTGGGCTGCTCTAGTGTTAAATAATGTTAGGGGCTAGAACAAAGCTGCATATTTATGACAGGTAACAATGTTGATTCAAATTTTTTTATTTAAATTAACATTAAGCCAATTTATTAAAATAAATGGTTTGGCTTTGTCCAAACTATCCAACATTTCCGTAATAATTTAAACAGGTGTTATTATACCTTTCAGACATTAATGGGAATATCACTACCCACATAGAAACATTTTTCTGGCCCAGATCTGGCCCGCAGTAAATTACGGTACATGATTGAACCAAGTCTGGCTTTCATAAGGACCAAATATGGACCATATCTGGGCCAAGTCTCAGCCAAAACCCATAACTGGGCATAAACTGGGCCAGATATGTTGTGGCGTCACGAATGCAATGAATTTGATAAACCCATGAAGGATGGCCGTGCTTTTTCTCGAAGCGACCTGATTGATAGAATTTTTTCTTTTCTCAAAAATAATTTAAATGTATTTTAAAAGTGGGTCAAGATAAGCCAAACTTACATGGCGATTTTTTTCTGGCACATATCTGACCCACACTATCAGCTTTTGCTTGACCCACATGCTGCAGTGAATTACGGTACATGATTGGACCTAGTCTGGCTTCCATACAAGGGCCAAACTTGGACCATATCTGGGCCAAGTCTCAACCAAGGTAATAACTCATAACTGGGCCTGAACTGGGCCAGATATGTTGGTGTGTCATGGCTGCAATGAATTTGATCAACCCATGAAGTATTTCGCTTTAGGCACACTATGGGTGTGCTTTTTGTCAGAGCGACCTGATTGGTCGATTTTTTTCTTTACTTAATAAATAATTGAATTGTATTTTAAAAGTGGGTCAAGACATGCCAAATTTGTTTGGCCCACTTATACATTTTTAACATCTGGGCTAAATAATAAATTTGATATCTGGCCCAAGTTTTGTGTGCCGCCTGAAAGTCGCTGCCACCTCTGCCAAGCCTGAGCCGTTTTTGGCCCACATGCTGTCAGCCAGTGCCGGATGAATGCCTGCAGTCCCAGCTTTATGCCAAATCTGGGCCAGAATTTTTGCTACCTGGGTATTGCCATCACTGCAAGACACAAACATATGTTTCACTTCCATTTCTGCTTAAAGAACGTAAACACTCGTCTGCCTCCACACTAAACATTTTTGTAAAGGAGAGTCTGCATATTACTGAGTGCCTGTCTTCATGATGGACTATATTTTCATATTTTAGTGAATGTGTAGTTAATATTTGTAAATCCACCCATTACACCTCAGGTATTAACTCATGTTTGGTATCTGTAACCTCCTGTGTCGTGGTTTATGCAGGATCTGGATTCAGAGCTGAAAGACAAGTACAGTACTGTAGAGGAGCTGATCACACAGAAGGCTGAAGGAGTTGCAGAAGCCAAGAAAAGAGCCGAGAAACTCCAAGAAGAAGCCAGAAATCTGCTTCTACAGGCCAGCGAGAAACTTCAGCTTTTGAAAAGTAAGTCTGCAGGTCTGTTCTAATGGCTATAAAGAACACATTGGCTGGTTTGCATGACCCACATCTTTCCCCAGGGATTTCCTGGAAAGTCACTTTATTGTGGACCTTTTGTGCAAGGGGACCCTTCCTTTGTTGAGAAAACAAAATCACATTTATTACAATAAATCATCTCCTATTATTTACTTTTTTTAGTATCAGGGTTTCTGCAGGGTCTTAAAAAGTCTTAAATTTAAAAATTGAAATTTTAGGCCTTAAAAAAAATTCTTAAATCCGATGCTCTAGGTCTTAAATATTTTTGCACAGGTCTTATTTTTCCGATGTCCATGCATCGCTACATCTAATGCCCATTTAAATTCTTTTTTTGTTGTTGCTGCTTGGTTTCTGTGGTGTTGTAGTTCTTTATTTCACTAGTCCTAATGTAATTTGCGGTTTTACAACTACAAATGAGACCAACATGCTATAGCCAATCAGCTTTCTGTTATTGAACTGTTGAACTATTGAATGTGACGTCATCGCTGTGTTTGCGGGCGTTTGCTTTCGGTGCGCGAGACATGATTTCGGCTGGCGGAGTGAACAAGATTCAGGTGAAATATTACAGAACATGTTTTTCCACCAATTATAGGTTTTACACTGATGTATATACTACAATTTTGAAGTTAAAACTATTTAATAGCTACAAACTAAAATTAAGTAGCAAGTTATGTGTTTGATATATGTAAAAGAATATTAGAACCTATCAGTTCACAATATACTGATGCCCAATTTCTAGGCTTTATTGGTGATAATGGTCAGGAATGTTAAACCATTATTGTCTTTTTAGCTTATAAGTAGAGGACAGAAACTAGCCAGACAGTAATGTGTGAATTACTGTATTTTTAGTAATGTTACTAAAATATAAATTAAAATTAATAAATTAATTTTAGTAAAATTACTGTGTATTTTTAGTATTTTTTTTTTTGCTTTTATTCTTGCCATAATAAAAAAATAATTGAACAACAACCCATTTTCTCTTGTCTTTGATATTTAACTTTTTTTTCCTTATATAATTTTATTTAGCTTTTTACAATACAGAACATCAAAACTAAGCAGCAAACAAACTAAAGTAAAACATACACAGTATATAAATAAATTAGTAAAATAAAAATAAATAAATAAAAAGGGAGGAGATATAGAATAAACCAGTGGAAAAAAAAACTATTTTGTCAAATCAAATCATGTGATACTGTTTTAATATAATTCAAAAATATATTCCAAATCTTTTTAAAAAATTCACTCTTTCCTCTAAAAGAATTTGTGATCTTCTCCAATGGTATACAGTTGCAAACTTCTGAGATTCACAGTCTAATTGGTACATCAATGTCTGTTTTCCATGTTAAAGCAACACATTTTTAAGGATGTTTAACTTTAATAGGTAAAACTATCCGAGATGTGAACAAAAACAAGTGATGCATCAAAGTTTGATTTCAAAACTCTTTAATGGTTATAAAATCTTTATAATCATTACAATTAATAATAAAAAAAAAAATAATAATTAGTTTAAAAATCTTAGTCGGCGCCAATAGCCCAGTGGTTAGTGCGTCGACACATAGTACAGAGGTGCTCGCAGCGACCCGAGTTCGATTCCCGTCTCGTGGTTCTTTGCTGATCCTTCCCCTATCTCTGCTTCCCACACTTTCCTGTCTCTATGGCCGTACTCACACTAGTACAGTTGCCTCGAACCGGGCCAAAGCACGCTTGTCCCCCCTCCCGTCTCCCCCGACGGCCCACGCTCACACCATATCGGGCCTCGGCACGCTTACGTCATCGCTGCTGCGCTGTTCAGAAGCGCTCTCTATGGCAAGCCTTTTTAGCATTTAAATCTTTGTTCTGACTCCATAAATATATTTAGAGATATCTCTAATTATATTTTGACTAGTCATAATTATAATTCGACTAGTCAGAATGACAATTAGAGATATCTGCAATTACAATTGTACTAGTACGAAATCAGATTGGAGATATCTGCAAATATATTATGACTAGTCATATTCCTCCATTGACTTCCATTGAAAAATATTTGCAGATATCTCTAAATGAGTTTTGACTAGTCACAATTGTAATTAGAGATATCTCTAACTGAGTTTTTACTAGTCATACATTTGGAGATGTCTTTAATTCGTAATATTTAGAGATATTTAGAAATATATTTGAAGATATCTCTAATTAATTTACTAATAGTCGAATTACAGTTAGATATCTTGAATTGGATTTTTGACGAGTCAAAACTCAGAGATATCTGCAAATATTTTTCAATGGAAGTCAATGGAGGAATATGACTAGTCATAATATATTTGCAGATATCTCCAATCTGATTTCGTACTAGTACAATTGTAATTGCAGATATCTCTAATTGTCATTCTGACAAGTCGAATTATAATTATGACTAGTCAAAATATATAATTATATCTCTAAATAAATTTATGGATAGTCAGAACAAGGATTAAATGTTAAAACGGCTTGCCATACGCTCTCACTCAGCAGCACAGTGGAGATTTCTCTAGTTTTATCCTTTCAGTCGTTTGTTATGCAGTGACATACAGTCAAATATTTCGCCAAACAGTCCTTAGGGATGCTGGGACACGCAGTCAGATATTTTACCGAACAGATCCGCCACTTTTGGCGCTCATAAACAATCAAAGCTCTCGTGCTGCAGGAATGAGGAGGTCTGCTGAAGGTGCGCAGCTTTCATGCTGTGAGGAGTTTGCGTCTTTAATAAACTACGGCAGTTTGCGTTTACTGAACAGTAAGAATGATTAATAAATCCATATCAAACAGTCCCTTAAAAGTCACGTCTCGCTTTCAGTTTCGGGCTTTGGCCCGTTTCGCGCTCACACACAAGCGTACCGCGCCAAAGCCCAAGTGAACCGCGCTCAGGCACACCTCTTCCAACCGGGCCAGGGCCGGCCAAGTGAACCGTGCTTGAGCCCGATTCAGCGCACTCACACTTAACAAACGATCCGGGAAACGGGCCTGGGCACGGTACGGATGGCATAGTGTGAGTAGGCCCTAAATCTCCACTGTCCTATCAATAAAGGTGAAAACCCCTAAAAAAAAAATAAATAAAAAAATAAAAATCTTAAATGAAATTAATGATATGATGTAGTTCCGGCAACTTCCTACTTCTCTGTTTATCCGTCTGACTTTACGGTGGGCTTCTTTTGACCACCCCCTGTCGTTTTAAAGAATATGACAACAGCAAGCGCAGCAAGTATACAAGCTTCGTCCGTTTCGTGAGGTACGCGCAAAGTCAGCGGAGGTGCGCGATGTGGGGCCAAGCGAAAGTATAAATCAGCCTTAAGATGTTTTTTTTTTTTCTGTAGTTCAATGGTGCATCTAACCTGTCTTTAGTACTGTTCAATTTAAATACATTTATTTTACCACTAATTTAGTGATTTTGCATTTTCTCTCGCGTTTTTGATATTGTGATATAGGTCTTAAATTTAATACTTAATAGTCTTAAAAAGTCTTAAATTTGACATTATGATATCTGCAGAAACCCTGTAGTATATTCTACATACTGCTAAAGTAGTAATGATATTAAATTTATTTAGAGATTTCATGATCATCTCTAGTCTGTGGGCAGCTTCACATTTCAGAAGCCTTTATACAGGGATGATTTCTGGGTTATGGTTATATAAACCTAAATGAAAAAGCACTTCCATACCAGCCCTTTCCAGTTAAGTTTTAGTGTTCTCACTTACAATGAGCTATATCGTTGTTTTGTAGATCTCGAGAAGAACTATGATCAAAATCAGAAGCTGCTGGAGGACAAAGCCAATGAACTGGTGGATCTGGAGAAAGCTGTGAAAGAACTACTTCAGGAGATCAGTCACAAAGTGACCGTCTACAGCACCTGTCTGTTTTAATCCTCTACAGAGTGCATTAGGAAAGTAAATTAAATAGCCTTCTATGTCCAGTTCCAGAGAAGCTTTTGTGTGTTTTACAACTTTCCAGACGTTCCCTTTTTTACTTTATGGATGGATGTTTCACATGCTTTTGTGACCACAGGAGTGTCGTTTTAAATTTAAAATATGACAGACCAAAGAGTGAATGTAAAATATGCCCAACCTACCTATGAGACTGCAATCACAGTGACCTCGCTTTTTCGATTTAGGATAGTAAAAGTAATGTAAATACGTCGCAGTTTTCTACGTTTCTTTTAAATCTGGAGCAATTTGTTAATTCCATGACAATTCAAACAGAATAAACTTATTTAGCAAAACTTATTTTGTGTCGTGTCATCCCTCCCAGTGCATTTTTAATGAAAATCTATGCAATGGAAAGAGTGCTGTGGAAGAATCTTCCTTTTTCGGAGTTATTGTGCTGTACTGAGCTTAAGTTATGATGGACACACTGACTTTCTTAAATTTAGGATTTGTCAGATTGTTTTAAACTGTAATGCATGCCTTTCATTCTCAGAGATGGGTTGCGGGTGGAAGGGATAACCATATGCTGGATACGTTGCCGGTTCATTCCGCCATGGCGACCCCGAATTAATAAAGGGACTTAATGAATGAATGAATGTATACCTGCCAACCCTCCGGTTTTTCCAAAGCGACTTACAAATGAGGACAAGGAAAGCAATTTACACAACTATAAGAGCAACAATAATTAAGAGCAACAATGAATAAGTGCTATAGGCACTATAGCACATTATCTTTGAGCTCAGCCAAAACACGTTACCTGAGAACAAGTAATAGATTCAAAAGACCAATGTCGGGGAATAAGTTGTTAGATATAGACAACAAGATGAATTAAATATCATGTTTAACAAATATAGTAAGATTAGATCCAGCGGTACATCCTTGATGAACTGTCTGACGTGCACAGCTCTCATCGCAGCAGCGCATGCCAGAGTGTGTGTGTGGTCACCTGATGTGCGTTTTCAGTAGTATAGTGTGGACGGAGAGTTTTTCAGAAACACTACACTGCAAAAAATGCTTTTCTTACTCAGATTTTTTGTCTTGTTTCTAGTCCAAATATCTACAAATTCTTAAATCAAGAATCGTTTTCTAGACAAGCAAAACATACTGCCTTGTTTTAAGAAATAATATGCCAAAATGAGGTGAGTTTTTCCTCAAATCAAGCAAAATAATCTGCCAATGGGGTAAGAAAAATAATCTTGTTTTTCGATTTGTGATAAGATTATTTAGCTTACTCCATTGGCAGATTATTTAGCTTGATTTAAGGAAAAACTCACTTCATTTTGGCATTTTATTTCTTAAAACAAGACAATACGTTTTGCTTGTCTAGAAAATGCTTCTTGATTTAAGAACTTGTAGATATTTGTACTAGAAACAAGACAAAAAAATTAAGTAAGAAAAGCATTTTTTTTCAGTGTAGGTAAAACGCTTTTCATTTTCATTCTAAAACACCATTTTAAAACTAAAACGTATTAGCGTAAACGGGGCCTAACACAGAGCAGCAATGTTTTAAAATTAATACGGCCTCTACAGCGTTTTCACAACAGTCCGTTGGAACGCCGATAGAAGGCGTAATGGTAGAAAAACTTAGGCCTAATCCCAATTCTATTTTTGTACCCCTTCCCCTTGGCCCTGACAATCGAGGGTTAAGGGGAAGGGCTTCAAAATTAACCCCTAAGAATTGGGACAGCACTACAGCACAGTGTTGCCAACTTAGCAACTTTGTCACTAGATTTAGCGACTTTTTAGACCCACCAGCGACAAATTTTCAATAAAGCGACTAGTGACAAATCTAGCGACTTTTTTGTGTGTTACTGGAGATTTTATTGTCATTTGTCCATACTGTACCGTCCATACACTTCTCAACGAGCTGAAGGTGATGCCGTCAGCCCCTCCTTTGCCTTGAAGCCCTGACAGTCCTCGTACGGCAGTCATTCCCACCTGCAGCCTGACGGCAGATCACCCCTCTGCGTACCGACGGCAAATGATTTAGCACTGGCAGTGTGAAGGTATTTCCCTTGTACAGTCAAACCCATCTGCTGCTTTTTTATTTTACAATTTAAAATTGACTGTCTATTCTTTTCTTGTTCACAATCACAGATATTTTAAGTGGGAGTTTCTGAACTTGAAGAGATTACTGCAAATTCACTACACATCTATAATGACATACTGTATTCAAACAGCAACAAATTTAGTTAAATTGACATGCTTACATAAAGCGTAGTGCAAATAAATACCCCTTTATTAACTATAGGCAGTTAAACAAACAGAAACGGTAAAACGTGATGACGTCAGTAATATGCAAACTGACCTATGATGTAATCTAGAGACCTTAAGCGACTTTTCGGGCAGAGTTTAACACCTTTTCATTGAAAATAGTTGACAACAGTGCTACAGCACCTGCACACGTCGACATATGTCATCACGATCTCTGTCATCACGAGATCAGACGATCGCGACTGCTGTAATTATTCCAGTTGTGTTTTTTGTTTGGTATTTATCTTCAGGAAATCACTGAAGGCAACAATATCAGGTTATCATAACGATATAATGTGGCAATACGATCACAACTTTACTGTGTATTTACACAGTGGCCATATTCATCTATAAAATACACCAAAAACAATATTAACATTATAGCAGACACTGTAAAAAGCTCATCTCAGCAACTAGACATTACTGACAAGGTATTCAAGTGTCATTAAGTGTCAGAATGTTGTGGGTCTGCTGTACAGGAGTTATTATTAGGGATTATAGATCGCGAAAGTTAGTTTTTTTTTTTTTCTTCAAGAGTTCACACTTAGCTGATGATTGATAATAAAGCTAGTTTGGCGTGCTGTCCCGGGAGAGAGCCCTGAGCTTATAAGATCCTCGAGCCCTGGGCTCCCTCCCGTTGGAAGGCGAGAGGGGAGTTTGAGCTCAGGTAGATCTCGATGACTCCCCCCTCTTGCTTGTTGTAGCTAAGTGTCAGATATGGATGCTGAAAAGTGTACTCAGAGTTTAGCTAAAGTATTTGGATTAATTGTTTAGAGTGGGAGGAAACCGGAGGACCCGGGGAAAACCCACGCGACCACGGGAAGAACGAGCAAACTCCGCACAGAAATGCCGTCTGGTTTGGAAAGGAATTGAACCAGGGGCATTCTTGCTGTGAGGCAACAGCGCTAATCGCTGGCCACCGTGACGGCCGTTTGAAAGGAGGGAAAGTAGGGTCGGGTGGGAGGGTTTCTTCAAGATGAAGATATTGAGATGAGAAAAGTCTGGATATTTATAGTGAGTTAAGGATCGTCTGATAGGATAATCAGTCGTTAGCTAAAGTTGGAACAGCTGTGAACAATCATAAGCACGTGATCCTCTCGAAATTTGTTTATGAATAAACTTCACTTAAAGCATGACCGTAAAACATGAACGTGGTTATGAATATATTTAAACGTGTTTGTTTGTCGTAAAAAATTGTAATAATGTCAAAAGACACTAATTTGTAGATCTGCTCACTTCCGGGTTCAGCAATACTGCCGTAGTGAAAAGTGAAAATTTTCCCTTGGTTTCCAGTGTGATCCTGAAAAGTCTTCATTCAAAAGGCTACTGTATGTACCCCTTCCCCTTAGCTCTACACCTTCAAGCTAGAGAATTGAGACAGCCCTACCCCTTGGCGTGAATGTGTAAAACGATGGGGTAAGGGCTAAAGGCTGATTTATACTTCTGCGTCAAACACCAGCGTATGCTACGGCGCTGACGCATAGCCCTTCGCCGTGGCCGTCGCCGTCACTGACGTGCACCTCTCAAAAATTGTAACTACACGTCGCAACGACGCGTAGCGCAAGCTCTGTGATTGGTCGGCTTGGTAGCGCTGACGAGTCTGGGCGGGACCGAGAGCCGCGCGAATGGCGCGAGCGATTGTTTACAAGTGTGGAGTCCCGTGAAGGAGCTCCGGATGTAAAGTTTTGTTTTGTGTTGCAAGTTGTTGCACGTCCGCCGGTTTCTGCCTCACAATGAGCGAGTTTGAGCCACTTGTACATCCCGGAAGTGTTCAGGAAAAGCAAAAAAGCAGCGAAGAAACTCGACACAGAGGAACATTAACACCTCACTGCCCACTAGCGTTTCAGAAGTGTTAATGCAGACCAACAGAGACAGAGCGCAGAAGTATAAATGCACAGCCACGCGTTGCCTGCGCCGTAGGTTACGCCGGTCACCTGACGCAGAAGTATAAATCAGGCTTAAGGGGTAGAATTGGCACTTAATGCATTTTAAAATGAAAACTTATTAGTGTAAACGGGGTCTTAGACAGCTGTGGTGAATGCGTCTGTGAATGAAGGTTGGATTATGACATGAAGAACATCTGATAAAATTTGCCAGAGTAGTTGGCAGATCCTTCCTCTGATGATCCCTTATATTAGGATAACAGGACGTCAACTGATAACAGTGGGTTTTTATAATTCACAATATGTTTAGCCATGTGTGCATTCCCTGTAATTATCATTATTTATCACCATGACAAAACAGGCCAAAGACCACACACGTTCATGCTTGTTCATATTCTTATGTGTGTGGGATACAGTGTAGGTGTGTGTGTGTGTGTTTATGTAAGTCTCATTTTTAGGGGAAGCAGTCAGGTTGGCCCCTGCTGGTTCAGCTGTTGGCAGTGTAGTGCTCTTGGGGGATTCGAGCCCCTCTGCTGACCCTAAGGCTTACAAGGAGGGATTACAGCCTGTAATACTATCTCATCAACCAACCATCAAAACACATGGATGGACAAAACTTTAGAAGGGCTGCACAGAATAATGATTCAGACTGTTTTGTGCATAAATTAACAGAAAACTAAATCAATTCACTCCTTTTTTGTTATTTTAACATTTTAAATGTCGTTTTAGAGTTTAATATGAGATGATTAAAGACAGCAGTGACTAAAAGTGATTTGCCTGAGCATGTCCACAAATACATTTGACAAAAAAGACTTTGCTCTATCAAGGTTTTGTATTCGTAAATACATGATGACATGTAGAGGTTTGTTGTGTGTAGGGATGGGTACCGAAACTCGGTAGTTTATCGGTATCTGTGCTACATTATAAAAGATAGAAGTATCAATAAGCTCTGACGTTGACGATTCTGCTATCGGTACTGAAGTAATTTTGCTAAATAAACATCACTTACAGTAGCATAATTTATCTGACCAACCTTTTCTATTTTGTGATGTTTGATATTCGTCAGCACAGTTGGCAATCCCGCATAAGAAATGCTCGTGCTTCTGGCTAGCGCGTCAAGTATAAAAGCCTTCACAGTTCTCGGCTGTGCGTGCACACACAGCTCGTGACACAGACTCGTGCAGTGTTGCCAACTTAGCAATTTTGTTGCCAGATTTAGCAACTTTTCATAATACTCTAGCAACTTTTATTTTTCAAAAAGCACCTTGCAACAAATTTAGCCATTTTTAACATTCATTTAGCTACTTTTAGCAATTTTTAAAAAGTGACTCTTTGAGTCACTTTTTAAAAATTGCTATTTATATAATTGAAATACTTTTACAAATAGTCAACTATATTTTTCTATGTTTGGCCAAATATAGTTTTCTATATATTTTTTATACAAATCTAAATGGACATATTTCAAATAATGTTTTTGCTGAGATGGTCAGTCAATTTGAGAAAACAACTATTTTGTATACTGCATAAAGATGTCGTTTTGAGTTGCGATTACACAATGACGTCATCACGCAACGTAATATGTTAATAAGAATCTATTTGTTGTGCATCTGGATGTAATGTTTAAAATAATATAATACACAGCGCCTCAGAGAGTAGAGACATGACGGCCTTACGCCTGTCAGATACTACGTGATGATGTCACTGATATGCAAATTAGTGTGTGATGTCATCGGGCAACATTTAGCTACTCTTTGGGCAGGCTTTAGCTACTTTTCGTTGGAAATAGTTAGCAACACTGGACTCGTGCACACACAGCTTGTAAGCTTGTGGAGTGCACGAAACAGGTTGTATTTTCCGAGTGGACAGCGACCATAACCATTGCAACAAACACAAGTTGTTTTCTTATATGAGGGAAAACGCAAGTATGTGAAAGTATCTTTCAAACGTGCATTACTGCAATGAAAATGTTACTGTTAAAAAAGACTGCCTAGCTACTAACGGTAACATTACCTCAACCACATCGTGGACAACCTATATTAGTAAATATTAATAGTAAAATAAACACACATTCGGTTACGATGAAAACAGTATTTTTTTCTGAAGTAGCCTAAATAAATCTTAAACATTAAAAATGCTTTTACATCAGCTGTTTTGACAAATATAGCCTATGGATAGCCTAATGATAAACTATGCTTATTAAGAAATTATAAAAAAACTGCTTTTTTTACATTGCAAGATGCTCCAAAGCTGTATTAAAAAACACAGTTAACCCCCAAAACTCTGGTAACAACGTTTATGTGAATGCCTTAATGAAAAATCAGAAATATTATCTCATTATACTGCACTTTGCAAATCAAAGAGGGCATTTTAAACTGCAGGGAGCACAATAAGTGAAGCTTATTTATAAACTAATTTCGAGAGAATCATGTGCTTATGATTGATTGCAGCCGGTCCTGCATTATTCAATTTATGATTCACCAATCAGACGATTCTCAAGCAACTTAAGGTAATTGACTAATCCAAATTGGCACCATAGACATGCTCCTAGTAAGTAGCCTTGCAAGCGGGAGGGAGCTCCGGGCTCGAGGATCTTATGAGCTTTATAATCAATCATCAGTGTGAACTCTTGAAATCAAGGTAGATCCCGACTTCTGCCAGAAAAGTCAAACATGTTAAGAGTAATTTTTCTTCAAACCATTGTACATTCTTTTACAGAAAAAAAAATTATTTATTTGTTTACCAATTATTGGTTTTGTTTTATTTTACATTAAATACGTAATAATAAAGTAAAGTGTTGTTAATTCTGTTCAATTAGTTTTTTCCATTAAAAAAAAACACTACAAAAAGAACCGATAAGTGAACCGTTAAAGTACCGAATCGATCGATAAAAGTAGCAATACCGACCTGCTAACACTCCCGTATTTCAGACCCATCTCCCATTTTGGTCTGTCTCTCGGAAAACTCAAAGAATCCCCCCCCCCCCATCCCCCTAGTCTTCAGTTTGCGCACCCCTTTGCTCCACAGTCTTCAGTTAGCTCACCCAACTACCCCCCCCCCAGCCACCGCTCCTCAGTCTTCAGTTTGCGCTCCCAACTAACCACCTCCCCCCTCCCCCCGCTCATAAGTCAAAAGATCGCACACCCAACTACCCAACCCCTGCCAGCCTTGTCTCTCGGATTTTCAGATGCAAATGTTGGCAGGTATGAATACCATTAAAACCTTAACGATAGCCATCCCTAGTTGTGTGTTTGGTGCATTGCTATTCTTGAGTCATATAAATAGCATACCTGAAGAATTACAGTTTTATGAGTTGATAAGAGTAATTGCATCTTATATTACATATCTTTTATGCAACGTCTCTCATTTGTTCTCCCTTTCATTCTCTTGCAAATTTCTTAATCACGGATGAAACAATTGAAATGTGGAGCACAAGCAAAAACACTCCCTAAGCACAGCTGCACAATATACTTTCAAAATAAACATAGCATCAATATGTTTGTGATTAATTTTTTAATAACTAAATGTTAATAGACACACAAATAAATGAGTAAATAAATAAATAAATAAATAAATACATGATTTTAAACAAATAAACATGTATGTATAATGGGATCATTGATTTTT
The DNA here is from genome assembly GCF_052040795.2 of Danio rerio. Taxonomy (NCBI): domain Eukaryota; kingdom Metazoa; phylum Chordata; class Actinopteri; order Cypriniformes; family Danionidae; genus Danio; species Danio rerio. The sequence goes on along the minus strand of NC_141045.1, from coordinate 34,018,208 downwards.
CAATTGTAAAAAAGCAAATATATTTGACAATATGATCAAAACAACTAGATCTCTGGAATATTCCTGAACACTTGATGATAATAATTATGAAACAAACATCACTACTTACTATACACTTTTTATACTCATTTAACAACATACTTTACATGCCAATTAGCACATAACAGCTGCACATTTAACGTTGTATATAGTACAATACCTGTACATACACTTGTTTATTTGTATATTTGCATTCACTACTTACTTCTTTTTAAAATATATTTATTATTTTTGTCCCGTCTCTGTAATTCTGTTGCACTGTAGAAGCTCTGTCACGAAAACAAATTCCTCGTATGTGTGAACATACCTGACAATAAAACTCGGATCTGATATTCATGTAAGCTGTCATATGACTGTTGATCTCTAGATGGCAGTATGGGAAAGCAAGTCTTGATGAATTTAATGCATAGTGACAGACATAACTCTTCCTGGAAGACATGACACTTACGCTTCATAATGTTGTCAGACTGTGCCGCGCAAGATGGCTTAACAATGACTATAACCATAAAATATAATGCAGCTTAATTGACACTGAAGACTGGATTAAGGGTGTTAAAAATTACACCAAATCATAGGAATAAATTACAATGAATCAATTATGTCTACATTACAATCGGTTGAAAATGTTAAATATTTATTTTGTATTGTTGCAAAATGGATTTTTCAAAAAGAATGAATTTAATAATTAATGCAGGGTTGCACGATGGCACTGCGTAAAACATATGCTGGAATAGTTGGTGGTTCATTCCATTGTGGCAACCTCTAAATTAGAGACTGTAAGGAAAATAAATCAATGAATCCTAATGCATCCAAACATTTCACTGGAAGTGTGTATCATTTTGTTGTACAATGTGTAATAAAATTTATAAATACATTTTAAATAAATGCACATATAAATACATAACTCAAACACTTCATATAAAAGGAACATATTGAATCGAAAAAAAAAGATGTTTCACTACATAAAATACATTTGAAAACAATGTATTTTCAAACGAAACATTGTCTTTTTAACATTTTTTAAAGTTATATATATATATATATATATATATATATATATATATATATATATATATATATATATATATATATATATATATACATATATATACATATATATACATATATATACATACACACATACACTGTATGTGTATGTGAGCCTTTACTCAGATTTTGAGCTTCAAGCTCAAGGGAAGTGTCACGTTGTGGAGGTGTTGAAAGGGAACAGGCAAACGTATTACTCAAGCACCTACCAAAATGTGTGTGGTTCAAGGTGTGTGACTTAAAAAAAAAAAGGTGTGAATGCCCTGTGAATTATAATAGACTTAACAGGCATCCACTATAGCGGCTGTAAAAACTATGACTTTAGTATTTCTGAAGACAACATTTTGAATTTAATGGGGCTGAAATTTAGGTTGTTGGGGAAAGTCTTACTTTACAATGGAACTTACTGGATAAAGGTGACTTAAAACAGAGTCAGAGCCTTTATCTAATGAAAGTAGCTGGACACTTAGAAACAGGTCATATGCAAACAGAAAGTAGGGAACATGTCCTAGAAGCTTGTTGAGAAGAAATGTGGAACAGCATTCAGAGTAACTCATGGTGGCCTTGATATCAGATTCTTACATGGCAATCAAAAACCAATGCCTCCATCCACCTCACTGTGACAAATTAAGTGCAGCCTACCACTGCTGCTATTCAGTAAATCATGACATCTAAACCAAATAAATGAAAGTATGCAATTTGAGAGCAAATCCTTATCAATATATATATATATATATATATATATATATATATATATATATATATATATATATATATATATATATATATATATATATATATTTTTATTAATTAATTAATTAATTAATTTATTTATATATATATATATATATATATATATATATATATATATATATATATATATATAAATAAGTTAATTAATTAATTAATTAATTAATTAATTAATAAAAAAAAAATATATATATATATATATATATATATATATATATATATATATATATATATATATATATATATAAAGTCAGAATTATTAGCTCCCCTTTGAATTATTTTTAACTTTTTTAAATATTTCCCAGTTGATGTTTACCAGTGCAAGGAAATTTTCACGCTATTTCCTATAATATTTTTTCTTCTGGAGAAAGTCGTATTTGTTTTATTTCGGCTAGAATAAAAGCAGTTTTTAATTTTTAAACATTATTTTGGTGTCGAAATGATTAGCCCCTTTAAGCTATATTTTTCCCGATAGTCCACAGAACAAACCATCATTATACAATAACTTGCCTAATTACCCTAACCTGCCTAGTTAAAATAATTAACCTAGTTAAGCCTTTGAATGTCACTTTAAGCTGTATAGAAGTGTCTTGAAAAATATCTAGTCAAATATTATTTACTGTCATCATGGCAAACATAAAATAAATCAGCTATTAGAAATGAGCTATTAAAACTGTTATGTTTAGAAATGTGCTGAAAAAAAATCTTCTCTCCGTTAAAAAGAACTTGGAAAAAAAAATAAACAGGGGGCCTAATAATTCTGACTTCAACTGTATGTGTGTGTGTGTTATTTATAAGAAATTAATTTACATGAAATAAGCACCAAGCAGGTACCCAAGAGTTACATTTTCCCAATGAACCATGTTCCTGGTTTAATTTAATTTGAATTAATGAGTTAGTCACCCAATGGCAATGGCAAAATCTAGAGGACACTGTGATTTGAAGCCGTTTTATTGTATGCCCTTGGTTTCATGAAAAAAACAAATGAAATATAGATGTGTAACTTATGCAATTGAAAGTTTGATAAAAGAGACTGAATGTTGTAGTTGTATGTATCATTGAGGTTTAAAAAAGTATGCAACAAAACAAGCAAAGGTGTCAGGTGAATGTTGATAGCATTTGCTTTTTTTTGAAAATGCTTTTGTTTTGTACGTGTGTCTTGTAGTGGTGGTGGTGTGAAGAGACCCCCCCCCCCCCCTCATGATTGTGGGGTGCTTTGGGTGTATGGCATACACAATAAATGTGCTATATAAATACACATTACATTACAATCTCGCCCCCCTTCAAAAACTTTGCTGGAGTTTCATATATCATGCATTATCCTAATTTGCATACACTCGCTTCACTGGCAGTTTAATTTTTGCTGGATTAG
>NC_141045.1:33685000-33750000 GCF_052040795.2 Danio rerio | reverse complement strand
AATCCTTACACCTTAAACTTGACAAATTAGTTGACTTCACTTTAAAAAGTAAGTAAACCCATTGCTTTTAAAGTGATTTGTTGTCTTTACTTAAATGAGCGAGTAAACCTGTCGCTTTCAAATTATTAAGTAAATGATCAATACACTGTAAAAAGTGATTAGTTACTTAAAGCGAGTAAACCAATTGCCTTCACAGGAAACAAGTTGACTTAACAAAAGTAAAGTAAACCCGTTGTAACTTGGAAATGTTAAGTTGACTTATGTTTTATTATTATGCAAATCATATGCACTTTTTAAAATAAAAGTAAACTAATCACTTTTTCCAATACACATTTATTATATTTGTTTTTGTTTTTTTTAGCTTTTCTGTATCTAGCAAAATGACAGTAACTAAAATAAATCTGTTCTTCCAGACTCCAGTGTGTCTTCTAAATTCAATACAGGCTATAATTGTAAATTTTATAAACTTAATAAAGCACCAAGTATGTAATATTGTAATAATTATAGTAATTATTTGAAAACAGACATGCTAAAATAGTCTGACGCTGTAAAAAAAGAATAAGTTGACTTAAAAAAGTAAGTACAACAAGCATAATTATAAAAATTAAGTCAGCTTAACAGTTCCAAGTAACAATGGGTTTACTTGCATTATTTTTGTATAGTCAACTTGTTGCTTTTAAGGCAATTGACGTTAAGTAACTAATCACATTTTACAGTGAACACTTAAAAAAAAAATGCTGGTTTCCATACAATTGATTTCTGTTAAGACAACATGAAGGATTTAAGCTAACTTATTAGCTTTCATAAAACTTAAGTGGATTGAACGTAAAAAAAAAAAAAAAAAAAAACCTCAAGAATTATGTTGCCTCAGCTCACTTTAGGGCGTCAAACAGCAAACATAATTTTTTGAGTGAACTTATAAGTACGACTTGAGAGCTCGAGTCGACTTAAGAGAAGACTTAAGAGTTCGAGTTACAGAGGTGTCCAAATTTTTTTATGTAAAGTAAATAATCCTTACTTTTTTATGTAAAGTAAGTGTCCTATTTTTATGTAAAGTAACCATTTTTACAGTTTAACCCTCCTCAATAATACGTTAAAACCTTAGCTGAAACTGACATCTGATGGAGCAGCAAGATTATAGTTACGCCAGATTTATTGCAGAATTAAATCTAAGATTAAACTGACGGTTTTAAGGCTGCTTATTTTAAAACAAGATTAAAAGTTTGATGGAAAAGAATTATTAGACAAAGTAGATTCATCCTTGTTGGTGCAATTCTATTCAAACGTTCTGTTAAAAACAAACATCATCAAACAAACTAATAAAAACACATAACAAAACATCTGAATACTTACTCTGACATCTTGGCGGTTCAGTGCGGTCACACCCTGAAATGGACAGAAATCAGTCTTTAGTCATCTAGGACTCACAAGGCAGTTGAGTTTATCAGCTAATTCAGGAGAAGCACTTTCACGTCGTTTTAAACAGAAGCGGTAATAAATTAAAGGAGGGACGCCTTCAGGGAGGCTAACTTTAGCCCAAAACTTTGAGATGTTCATCTGACACTTGACTTTTCAAGTACCGGTCCAGAGGTCATTAAACATGATACCAGAGTTCAGCCGCTCTATTCAGAGGCCATTACACACATCCAATTAAAAAAAAAACAGAGGATTTCATTATTATATTAGTTTGTGATCAAATTTGTCAATTTAAGGCTGCAATCATTAGCATATTCGTTCAATTTTATGAAAAGGATTACAGCAGTTGAATGTTTAATGTAATTTTTCAGGAGAAGAAAAAACATTTACATAATGTGCTTTCTTAATAGATCTAGTTTTCATTTTTATGAAACAAAGCTAAAATAACAAGTGTGGTTAAAATGGATATGCAGTTAAGGTCAAAATTATTAGCCCCCCTGAATTATTTGCCTTCCTGTTTATTTTTCCCCAACTTCACTTTAACGAAGAGCAGATTTTTTTTCAACACATTTATAAACATAATAGTTTTAATAACTCATTTCTAATAACTGATTTATTTTATCTTTGCCATAATGACAGTACATAATATTTTACTAAATATTTTTCAAGACACTTCTATAAAAATATATAAATACTAAGTGACATTTAAAGGCTTAACCAGGTTAATCAGGTTAACTAGGCAGGTTAGGGTAATTAGGCAAGTTATTGTGTAACGATGGTTTGTTCTGTAGACTATTAAAAAATATATAGTTTAAAGGGCTAATAATTTTGACCTTAAAATGATGCTTAAAAAAATTAAAACTGCTTTTATTCTAGCCAAAATAAAACAAATAATACCTTTTCCAGAAGAAAAAATATTATTAGAAATACTGTGAAAATTTCTGTGCTCTGTTAAACATAATTTGGGAAATATTTAAATATTTAAAAAAGGAAGAAAAAACTCAAAGCGGGGTGAATAATTCTGAGTTTAACTGTATAATTTCCTTTCAACGCATACATTAAAATCCATATAACCATTAAAAATACACAAAGCTTTAATTCTTTTGTATATTTCAACAGCAAAATATATTTTAGTCCTTCATGGCTCTTAAAAAACAACATATTCTATCTGCTCATGAATATTAATGAACAATGTTTCAACACAGCTATCACCTAGAACTGATTAAAATATAATATTTCAATATAAATTTCAGTTTCAGTTGTTGAAGAAATAATAGATAAGAGTTTAACATACTTTTCTCTTAATAAAGACATTTTAGGTTATTAATAACTGCATACTGCTCATTCTGCTCATGAATATTAATGAGCAGCCCATATTGAATGAAATCAAATCAATTAGAACAGATTTAGAATAATTAGAATATTTAAATGTGCAGCAGTTCCTCTCTGACGCATGTCAATTAGAGCAGATTAGAACAGAATATTTAAGAAACCGTTTCAATTAACAAACACAAAATAAACAAACTACTTTCTAAAATAGAGGTAACAGCAGTCAAAATGTAATGTTAACATATTTAACATATTTTATCTGCTCATGAATATTCATGAAAAATATGTCTGAACACAAAGTGGATGCAAAAAAAAAAAAAAACAGTACATAGAACAAGATATGTAGCATCTGTGTTTACACCCACAGACGCGTCTTTATACACAGATCTAGAGAGAGTTGTGGATTGACGCTCACCTATGAGAGAAGAAGAGGGCAGGACACACGTGGAAGAAGAACTGGAAAGACTGGTGAGCCCCAGAGAGAGAAAAATTAAATAGGATATATATGTTGTGCGCTGATGGCTCAGCAGATCTCAGGAGTCCTCTTTATGGAAGTGGATTCCAGTCCAGACCAATAGACTGTTGAGCTCCTGAAATATCCTGAGTCCTTCCTCGGCAAGACTCATAAATTTCCTTTCCTTCAAGATGCATATGTGGGCGCTGAAAATGCAGCAAAGCTTTACACGCCAGGATACACACCAGATCAAACAAAGCAGAGAGATAAAGAGCAAATATTACTCACCATAAAGCATTTCTTCTTCCAGATGTTATGTGGGAAAAACACGTTCAGTTGATTTAAATCAATTAATTAAATCCATTGATCAAGATCTAGTAATTCAATCATAAGTAAATGATGTGTATGCCTATATTATTAAAGTCGTACTGTGAGCTTTTTTGTATTTATGGCTTTATTTATTTATGATGTTTGTGTATAATGTATATTAATGTTTATTTATGTATTTTGCAAGGTGACCTTGCTTTAGTGTCTAGAATGATGGCATTAAATTAAATATTAAATAAAATTTTAATGAGTAAATTAAGAAAAGTAAATGTTTATTTTAATAAATTAAATGTTTATTAAACCTTTATTAAGTAAAATTTTAATTAAATTAAATTGAACATAAATAAAAACATAAAAATAACCTAAACTAAAATAATGTGAGTTGAATTACATTAAGTTCAATAAATTAAATTAAATTTGGATTATTTTAATAAAATTATTTTTTTAAGTTTAATTAAAATTAAATTTTGTTAAACTTTAATTAAATAAAAATTTTATTAAAATTAAATTCAATTAAATTTGAATTTAATTACATTTGCATAAAATGAAATAAAATATAACAAAATTAACTTTAATTAATCAAAAATTGTATTATTAAATCATTTTATTTAACTTTAATTAAATTAAATAAAAATTGAAATAAATTAAATTAAAATTGAATAAAATAAAATGTAATTAAATTAACTTAAATTTAATTAAACTTGAATTAAATACAATTTTTATTAAACCATTAAATTTTAATTAAGTTAAATTAAATGTTTATTGAATTTACTGAACTGAATTTGAATTTAAATAAATGAAACTTGAATAAAATTCTATAAAATTTTAATTAAATACATTTTTAATAAAATAAATTTGAATTAAATTAAGTTAAATTAAATGTTTATTAAACTTTACTTAAATTAGCATACAATATAATGTAATAAAATTAATAAATTAAATAAGCTTTTTATTATTTTTTATTAAACTTCAATTATATTAAATAAAATTAATTAAATTCAATTAAATTTGAATAAAATTAAATAAAATTAACTCAAATTAAATGAAATGTGAGTTAAATTAAGTTAAATTAAATGTTTATTAAACTTTAATTAAATTAAATTAGCATAAAATAAAATAAAATATAATAAAATTAACTTAAATTAAATTGGATTCAAATAAAATTATTAAACTTAAATTTGAGTTAAATTAATTAAATCCATCATTTAAAATGATCAATTATGTTATTAAAAAGTTACATTACATTTTTAATCAATCATTTAATTAAATGTATTAATTCAGTGACATTTAAATTAGACAAATTACACGAAAATTGATTGAACCCCAACAAATGTAATTAATAAATAAATAAAAAGCGTAGAGAGATTTTCCTCAAAAGCATTGATTTAATGGTAGTGGCTCTTTGATGACACACAGTTCTTTTTCAGGATGTGCATGCTGCATACAACAAATGCTTAATTGAGGCACTGAAAGCAGAGAAGACAAAACTATTGCAAAATAAAAAAAAAAGATCTGTGAATGCGCAGCTCTGTAGAATTCCTACAACAACTAATTAAAGAAATGTCCAGGAATTTAGGCGGCTTCGCCTTCAAACATCTTCTTTCTGCCACCCATACCAGCCTTGTCCTCAATGTTCTTACGCCAGTCGCCGACATCTGCAGCCTGCGTTATGAGAAAGGGATTGAGTGTGAAGAACAAACAAACATTTAAACATGGGTCAAACACAGACTGTGCAGTTTTGTGTCCACATCAGAAATAAAATGTACAAAGAGATCTGAAAGTGTATTATTAAAGGGTCACGAAACACCAAAACACATTTTTTGAGCTGTTGACAGTCGTATATGTGTCCCACACTGCTAAAAACACTATTAGGACACTTATATTTCACTAAAAAGTGTAAATTGGTTGTTTTTGCGTTATTTCAAGCAAATTCGTACTTCCGGTTTGAAACGAATTTTTGAAGCTGCGTCACGATCATGACATAATAGCGTTGTATTCCAGCGTGCAGACTTGACGTCTGTACCAGAGTGTCTTATTACGTCTTACAGTGTGTTGCATTAATGCATGAGTAAGGCTTGAATCAAACCAATCAGCGCGCTCTATTGTGCAACTTCATTAATATTCATTACTGTCACAGTGATTAGACGACAGACACACCACGTTGTATTGGCAAAACAAGCGTGAAGTGTTGCTTTTATAGTTTGCTGCAGTTAAGTTTCGTTTTCATTTTCTCTCTGTGAGAGCTCAGACTCACGTGTGGATTACAGTGTACGCGACGCTCGACAACAATAACTTACGTGTCTAAGGAGGATTATGGTTTACCTGAGAGCTGTTCTCATCTGCAAACGCTGAGATCCGGATTCGCTTGTAACGTTAGTCTTCTCTTCATAAAGACGCGGCTCTAGTTGCTGGTGATTTTCCTGTCTCTACAGATTTGGTAAGTGAGCGACCAGTGCTCTTTGTTTATACAGTTTGTTCGTATCGAACTAAGTTAACCATTGCACCGAGTGAAAACATGTTAGCACTACAACCAAACTTTAACCTCGTGTAGGGCTTTCACCGCATTTAGTGACCGGAATAACACACGCGGCTTTCTGACGCTACCTGCCGTGTGCATCTAAGTTTCCGGGAAATGCTGAGTTTTTTTTCTCTCATTTGCCGTGCGGTATCAAACATTGCATGAAAAATACGCGCTTAGAGCAGATCCTCGAATCAAATATCTCATTTGTCGAGAGGGGCATGAATGAATTCCCTGAATGAAAGAGCCAAACTGCAGTTAAAGTCCACCATTTAATAATTTGCCAAATAATTCGACCACAGATGTCCATGTAGGTTAAACACCATCACTTTCTCCTGTGTGTGTGTGAGTATTTTGACTCTGAAACTCGCGCGTGCTTAAATAGACACTCCCACACCATCCCACTTTTCTTCCTCCGACACTCCCCCCTAAACAGAGCTGACACGCCCACTTTTCTGACTTTTTCCAAAGTAGAGGTGTGAAAACACCCTGCTGAAACGAGGGGATTTCATGGCCCTTTAAGTGTCTATTCAAATGTTAACAATAGATGTGTGAATTATACATTACACATTTACAATTTAATTGATATATTTAATGTTTATTTTAGATTTGCAAAAACAAAACAAGGAACGTGACAAAGTATAAAGATTCAAATTAGTATATTGGGCCTACACTGTCCCCTATCGTCATTGCTATTCTTTTTATTTTTGTCAGGACCTTTTCGCATACTTGTTACAGTGAGTGATAATTTAGTGGGTGTCTTCAGTAAATCATTTTATTTGACTGTAGCTTTTATAGATTTTATCTTCACAGCAGTCTCTTATTTCACTCACCTCCTCTTTGACCTCCTTCTTGACTTGTTTCAGGTTCGCTCTCAGGTCCAGAGACACCTTGTGTTTGGAGCCCAGCAGAGCCTGAAGCATCTGATCGGCTGACAAACGCACTTTCTTCAGGGCAGGCTTCTTGAACTTGCCCTGCAGGTCGACCACCTTGATTTTCAGATCCTCAATCTAAAGACAGAATTGGACATCCTAATATACAGCTTCAACAGAAATCCTCATCAGTAATGTAAGATTAAGCATATTTATGTTGTCAGAATTTACCTCTTTAGCTGCTTTGCCCACTTTAGACTCCAAGTCATATCTCTCCTCATCAACTTTGTCGATTTGCTGGTGAAGTTTCTTGCACAGCTCCTAAATGAGGATTTTAGAAAGTGTAAACCTCTGTTTTCTAACCATCTTTTGCTAAAAGGTTTTTAAAAGTATGCAGTATAACCCATTCTTAACTACTCATGAACTTATGCATGTCCGTCTAGTGCAGTGGTGGCCAACCCTGTTCCTGGAGAGCTACCTTCCTGCAGATTTCATTTGCAACCCATATCAAACACACCTGCCTGTAATTATCACCTGGTGTTCAGGTCCTAATTAATTGGTTCAGGTGTGTTTGATATGGGTAGCAACTGAAATCTGCAGGAAGGTGGCTCTCCAGGAACAGGGTTGGCCACCCCTGGTCTAGTGTGTTTACACTGAATAACAATAGAAAAGTGTTCAGTCAACATCAACATTTTAAAACAGGAGTGTTTAGACTGACTCATTACCGATTAATCTAGAGCTAATCTAACAAAATAACTTGTAATAATGGTCCAAAAATTAGAAGCCCAAATTTAAATGTTAGTGGAAAATATTGAATAAATGTACTTTTAAAAAACAAAAATAAAGAAGACATAAAATAAATAAAATGTAGTTGAAATTTAGTATTTTTCTTTTTTTTTTTTGCAATATTTTGCATTAATTTAAACATATTATCTTTCTGTTTATCTTTCAAATATAGTTGGTGACAAAAATATTATTTTAATAAATATATCTGTTTAACAAATCTGTTTTGTTTGAAAGCACCAAAATATATGACCTATATTCACTGAGAAATGGAAACAAATCTTCATTTTTTTTTTTTTAAATAGGGTGTATTCAATTATGTTGAGCTATAATGTGTATATACATTTGAAGTCTGACTTATTAGCCCCCCTGTTTATTTTTACCCCAATTTCTGTTTAATGGAGAGCAGATTTTTTTCAACACATTTCTAAACATAATAGTTTTAATAACTCATCTTTAATAACTGATTTATTTGATCTTTGTCATGATGACAGTAAATAATATTTGACTAGATATTTTTTCAAGATACTTCTATACAGCTTAAAGTGACATTTAAAGGCTTAACTAGGTTAATTAGGTTAACTAGGCAGGTTAGGGTAATTAGGCAAGTTATTGTATACCGATGGTTTGTTCTGTAGACAGTCGGAAAAAAATTTAGCTTAAAGGCGCTAATAATTTTGTCCCAAAAATAGTGTTTAAAAAATGTATAACTGCTTTTATTCTAGCCAAAATTAATTAATTTGTCCAGAAGAAAAAATATTATCAGACATACTGTGAAAATTTCCTTGCACTGTTAAACATAATTAGGGAAATATTTAAAAAAGAAAATAAAATTAAAAAGGGGGCTAATAATTCTGACTTCAACTGTATACAGTATATATATATATATATATATATATATATATATATATATATATATATATATATATATATATATATAATATATTTAATCATAGATATTTTGTCTTTAAAAATTCGTTTTTTTAATTTATATTTGAAAAGGGAAAATATGGCTGAAATAAAATGAAATATTAGTTAAAATATTTATTATTATTATTATTATTACTACTACTATTATTAAACATTTTTCATTTCCAGTGATCGAATGTAAAATGATGTTCAGTGTATTTCTGAAGCAGCAGACCTGCAGATCCTGTGTAGAGGAGGGCATGGACAGAGGAGCGCAGTTTTCTGCCATGTAAGCCTCTTTGGCCGCAGCGGTATCCACAACTTCCTTCTCCAGAAGGCCTTTTGTGATGCTCAACACCAAACTCTGTGGAACAATATAAGAGTTGGATTCACCATCACAGCATTAAAGTATTGTGCTCATATCTATACACAAATAAGGATGAAAACTGATGCGGTCAGACAACAGACAATACTATAGAGACCCAATGCAATCAACTGACATGTAAAACTTCCTTTGTCAATGTATTTCCATTTAAAACAGGAGGGTTTTTTCTCGTTAAGTCTTACCATGAAATGTTTTGCTACATAATATACGGCTGCAGATGCTTTTAGGAGTCGCAACATTCTCATCATACAAATCATCATTTGAGGAAAAGTCCTAATGGTTTCATTTAAACAACTCAAGATTTAAAGTGATAGCTCACGCTACAGGAATACATCCGTTACTTGTTTGAGTTTCTTTCTTTTGTCGAACACAAATAGAGATATTTTGAAAATGTTTGCAACCAGTTACTATTTACTTTTATAGTATCTGTTCTTCCTACTATGGATGTCAGTGGTTGCCAGTTTCATTATTAGCGGTTCATTCATTCATTTTCTTGTCGGCTTAGTCCTTTTTTTAATCCGGGGTCGCCACAGCGGAATGAACCGCCAACTTATCCAGCAAGTTTCTACGCAGTGGATGCTCTTCCAGCCGCAACTTATCTCTGGGAAACATCCACACACACACTCATACACTACGGACAATTTAGCCTACCCAATTCACCTGTACTGCATGTCTTTGGACTGTGGGGGAAACCGGAGCACCCGGAGGAAACCCACGCGAACGCAGGGAGAACATGCAAACTCCACACAGAAACGCCAACTGAGCCGAGGTTCGAACCAGCGACCTAGCGACCTTCTTGCTGTGAGGCGACAGCACTACCTACTGCGCCACTGCCTTGCCTATATTATATTATATTATATTATATTATATTATATTATATTATATTATATTATATTATATTATATTATATTATATTATATACAACAGTTCTGTCTGGTTCTTAAATCTGATTGGCTGATAGCCGTGATATATTTAAGTAATATCAGCACCCGTACAGCCTCTTTAGCCTTTCTGTATTACTCCGCCCACATACAGCCAGTAAAACGCAGACACTACAGATCTAAAGTTTAAAAGATGCTTGCTCAGCTGTTTAACTGTCAGCTTACAATTTAAATCCAACGCGAAAGAAAGTAGTTCCTTATAAAAAAGGGGTTTTGAGACTCTCCATGTTTAATTTTGTTTTTATATACACAATTATGCCGTCAAACTGTTGTATAAATGCAATATCACACTAGTAGCAGTGCGATATGGCTGTATATTGGCACTGGTGGGGGCACTAAGGCACTTGGTCTGCGGCCTCGAGCCAACGCACACCTCCCACCAGCGATATACAGCCATATCGCACTGCTAATCGTGTGATATTGCTCAAATATTATTACATTATATTACATTACATTACATTACATTACATTATATTATATTATATTATATTATATTATATTATATTATATTATATTATATTAATTATATTATAATATATATATTATATAATGTAATATATTATATCATTTTATATTTTATATTTTAGTATAATATTTTATTATATTATATATTATATTATACATAATTTTATATTTAATATTTAGTATATATTATATTATATTATATTATATTATATTATATTATATTATATTATATTATATTATATTATATTATATTATATTATATTATATTATATTATCAAAAGCCTCTTAATAATTTTAAAGGATCTTTAATACTTATTTCATAATATATAACATAATATAAAAATCATCTGCCTTATCATCTACTGTACCTTGAGATGGTGCCTACGGCTCGATGTCATCTTTTTTCTGCGAGAGGAAAGTGAATGAATTACAGTTTAGTAAAACAAGAACAGGCTCGCACTTCAATTATATTTAATATAAATCGTGTATATTCATATACTCACTCAGACATCTTGGCAACCGGTTTTCTTCACTCCTGTACAGAGCAAAAAATAAATCAATAAATCTAATTTTAAAGCACTGAAGATTAAAAAAAATTATGGTTACTTTTTAAAACAAAACAAAAAAAAAATATTGATGGCATTAATTGCTTAATACAAAGTTATAATAAAGTTGAAGTACAAATTATAAACCATACTTTAAAATTTAAATTCTTAAAACATATATTAAAAATATGCTTTTTTTTAAACACATTTTTAAAATATTAGTTTTAATAATTCATTTCTAATGATTAATTCATCTATCTTTGCCATGATGACACAACATAATATGTTTCAGTTATTTAGCAAGATACTAGTATTCAGCTTAAAGTGACATTTAAAGGCTTGTCTAATTAACTTGTTTAGTTAACCTAATTAGGTAAATACTAAGTTAACTAAACAAGTTAGGTTAATTATACAAATACTGGACAATCAAACAAATAAACATTTCTTAAGGGGGCTAATAATGTATTTATTCATTTATTTATTTATGTTTTAATGCCATATCAGCAGCATTGGCCACATTCAAGGCAAAATATACAATATATAGTCATATAATCGTATCAGTTTCTTAACAATCATACATTGAAAAAACACACACACAAAAAAAATCCATATAAAAACAGCCATATAAAATCTTTTAGTTTGATTAAAGATAATTATTGTAAAATTGCTCCAGAAGTCACCTTTTGAAACATTTCACTTAAAATATTTCCTGAATAAGGGGGGCTAATAATAGAGACCTAAAACTAGTTTCATTTTAAAAATAGTAAAAAATTGAATAACTAAATTTTATCTGGCCAAACTAAAACAACTAGACTTTCTACAGAAGAAATAAAACATTATAAAACACTGTGAAATGTTCCTTTCCCCATTAAATATCAATAGTTAAATATTTTAAAAAGATGACAATTTTACAAGTTGACTAATAATTTTTCTTAGCAGGCTATATTTTCTGCTATAAGCCAGCAATTGGTTGCGTTTTTGAAAGTCTGTCCATATGATCCTCAACGACAGGGTGCAAACTTCTCCCCCAACACCCCTCAATGATATCCAGTATCCTAGTCTCTCTGCTTCTGGAATAATCTATGCAGATGCCAACAATACAACCAATCTGAAACCCTGCCTGCAGACAGCTGTATAAATCCCAGAGATCATATTTTGGGGCATTCAGATGCCTCACACATTTATAACACATGCTACAGTATGCCTGGGTCAACAGAGGTATCTAAATGGGCATTCACAATGCATTAATGCTATAAACAATACACACATTACACATACAGTTCTGTCACCACCTGATTGGCATGTCGTGCAGTGATTTATTATAACATTTTTGTCCCAAGCTCATCCTATTTTGCCTGTCAAACATGCATTGCAAGATTATCAATTATCATAACTTAGCAGATTAAACAATACTCTAAAAGTATGCTAAAACTCTCTTTAATAAGCAATATGTTATATATATAAATATACACACACACACACAGTTGATGTCAGAATTATTAGCCTCCCTGAATTATTAGAGAGCTTGTTTATTTTTTACACAATTTCTGTTTAACAGAGAGAAAAAAAAAATTCAACACATTTCTAAACATATTAGTTTTAATAATTCATTTCTAATAACTAATTTATTTTATCTTTGCTATGATAAGAGTTAAAAATATCTAATCAAATATTATTTAGACACTTCTATACAGCTTTAAGTGACATTTAAAGGCTTAACTAGGGTAATTAGGCCAGCTAGGCAGGTTAGGGTAATTAGGCAAGTTATTGTATAACAGTGGTTTGTTCTGTAGGTTATCAAGAAAAAATATACCTTAAAGGGGCAAATAATTTCCCTAAAACGGTGTTTAAAAAATTAAAAACTGCTTTTATTCTAGCCTAAATAAAACAAATAAGACTTTCTCTAGAAGAAAAAATATTATCAGACATACTGTGAAAATTTCTAATATCTCTCTCTCTCTCTCTCTCTCTCTCTCTCTCTCTATATATATATATATATATATATATATATATATATATATATATATATATATATATATATATATATATATATATATATAGAAAAAATTCGAAGGAGGCTAATAATTCTGACCTTAACTGTATGTATATATATATATATATATATATATATATATATATATATATATATATATAATAACAAAAGACTAAAAGTCATAAGTCAAAAGTATTTTCCCCATGAACAAAATCCACAAAAAATGTGAGCATCTATTGAGGAGACAAAGTAGAGTCAATGTATAAAACGTAGGCATTCTCCTCACCTAAATGAGAAAGTCAGCAGCAGCAGTGCAGTCCTGAAAGAAGAATGTCTGAGGGAATCAGATCACTAGCAGAAGAGCCGCGGTCGAGTATGGTATATAAGCCTGGCATCATCAGACGTCTCCACTCGTTATGGTAAGGCACTAAACACAGTCGGTTTGCCAGCCCCTTGAAATATCCACTTCTGATGTCTGCCAACTACACAGCTTAAAATAGAGGAAGGAGAATAACAAAATTTCCAGATGTTGGTTTAATTACATTAACAGGAAAAATTAGGTCACGCCGGATGATGAACAGAATCAGTTAGGAGCGGCCAGGAGTCATCCGGGTGTCAAATGGATCGATTAACATGCCAGGGTTGGAGGATAACACTTGTTTTTGTGTTTGTCACATTTGCTGTTCCTTTTATGGATATAACTAAAAAAAACTTTGAGTGTTATTTATGATTTCGGAGAATACTGGTCAATGTCTACCATTGTAGTGATCCAGTTTCTTAAACCTTTACTTATTTGTTGTGCTTCAGAAAGGTGCTCCCCCTGCTTTGACTTAACACGATCCTCTAGATTACAAAGTCAGCAATGCTGACTAATAAACATAAGATCATTTACAATTTACTTGCACAGTGGTTAAGTTGGTAGCGTACTATTTTCAGACACTCATTAGACTACGTGCTTGAGCTGGACATAGAAATGTTACTAGCATTTTAATCCATGTCAACCGGAAATGTTGAGAAACATTTATTTTTCCTCATAATAATAACATGTTCAGCAGAGGGTTACTGTGCATGAACTGCAGGTCTCTTACCGGTCTCTTCATTGTGGTTAATCAGCCATTCCAGAAACAGTACATTGTAGACAGTCAAGATGATCTGAAGTTCAAAACAAACCTCAAAATGGCGTACAATTTGGTTTGGCTCTTGATTGATCTTGATCTTCTGGAAGTTTCACATATGGTCATCTCCAGGGTTTACAGAGAATGGTCTGAAAAAGAGAAAATATCCAATGAACAGTGGTGGAAAGAGTACTGAAAAATCACACAAGTTAAAGTACCACTACTTGCCTAAAATGTAGTGCAAGTAGAGTAAAAGTATCTGTCTTAAATATTACTCAACGTATGAGTAAAAAGCCCTTTCAAAAGTCCTCAAGAGTAGTGAGTATTACGCTGTTGAAAGCTGGTGCATTTACATGTAATTTGTGTATGTGTGTGTAAACGTAACATTCTGTAGTGCATCAAGTTATTGCACAGCAGGCACACATCGTTATAAGGTGTTAATATTAGGTCAGATTTAGGTTGTGAAGTCAGGTGACTGAAATTCAATGTCTAGCCAGCATCTATTGACAACGTTGCTTTGATGTCCAATAATAATTGTTGATATTTGGTTTATTTTAGGTTGTTAAAAAGAGACCAAAATCTTAAACCAACGTCATGTTGACATCAAATACTGACATTTACTCTTCAGGTATGGCAACCAAAATCCAACATCTAATAGATGTCATAGTGGTAGGGTCCACACAACGTCAAGCTGTAACATCATTAGACGCTGATATTTGGTTGATTTTACTTTGTCATTGGTCTGACGTTGAGTTCTCACGTCAACCAGACTTTTATTTCCAAACAAAACGCAACGTCTGTAACGTTGGGGTACAGCATCAATCTAATGTCATGTTGACGTCTTGTGCCTGCTGGGTGTTTAAGGCCGTTTCGGTCATTATAGTAAACATCCAGCGTAAACATCCGCCATCTTCTTATTATTGACATGAAGGGCATAGAATTGGCATGGATGGTGTTGACATGTCCCCACCAATATCCACCAATTACTGAAATGTCATTACCAATAATTTAATCGACTTCAAAATAAAATAATGATCCGTCTACCCTTAGTAATATATTTGTGCACAAAGGGTTAAAGTCAAGTTTGCTTTTAGCCTCGATGATTATGAAAAACAATATTCAGAATAAATCTGTTAAATTGCGTCACACACATCTCTAAATTTCTCTTCATTCATACTTCCTCCAAGCCAGATTGCTGTAAAATCACATAAATGGACTTTTGCTGCACAGAACATGATTCATAAATTGTTATTTGTATGGTTTATTTTAAATTATTAAGTACTTTATTCGTGTTTTAAAGGCGCAAAAACTATTTGTGCTGTGCATTTCTAGGGATGTGTGTCCCTCCCAATGTCAAGAGTGAATCTATGCCCCCTTGAGTGACATGCATCTAAACAGTCTCTGGGTCAATGCGTGTAAAGATTTTGGACATTTTCTTGGGCACTTTTAATGCTTCCAAACAGTTTGCTGCAATTAAGAACCGCCAATGTCTTGAGGTAGTTCATTATGAGGCGATTTACCTTCTATGTGAGATTTGATTGGACAGGAATCACAGGACGGAATTTTCTAATCCTCAAAGACAAGAAAAAATAAAGTAGTGACTGCAGGTTGAAGGAAAGTAGTGGAGCAAAAGTACCGATACTGCACTAAAAATGTACTCAAGGCAAAGTAAAAGTACACATTTATACCTAGTAAATTACAGTTCATGAGAAAAAGCGCTCAAGTACAGTAATCTGAGTATTTGTAATTAATTACTTTACAGCACTGCCAATGAACAGCAGTTCTGATGATGAACATGCCTTGTTTACACTAAAGTGGAGGAGACTGAGAAGTGAGCTGAGAGAAAGACAACAGTAACACTAATAACCAAAAAGAGTAAAAAAAATAAATAAATAAATACTCTAATTATGATATAGCCAGAAAATGGAAAGAGTATTGAAAAATAACACTCAAGCAACTTCCTTAATACACCAGATGGTGCTAATTGGACACATTGCCACACTGAACACTATAAGTCAAGGCTATTTAATTAGTTTGTCATGGGGGCCGGTTCATGAAAAGCATCCCAAACGAAGGGCCGGAGAGACATAACTTGCTATATGAGTGATGACACAACAGCATATGAGGGCCCACATGCTGTACATTTTTGCTCCTTAAGACAGCCACGTTAGCTTTTTCTACATTAAAATGTTAATATATTGTATTTTGAAACTACATAATATCAGTGCATTGTACAATAGACTTTTTTTTTTTTACAAACATTCAAATGTATTTTAGTGCACAACAAAAGCAGTGCATTGCTTAAGTAGGCTTCTTCAACATTCAGACACATTCATATGTTATGTTTTGAACTGCATAACAATTAGGGATGCAACAATTATGGATTTTGGTTGTACAATTATATTGTCGGAAGAATAATCATGCTTTCACTGTTATCACATCTAATGTAAATTCAAGCTTTATATTAGGTAAGTAGCTATTTAGATTAACTGTTTTGTCATCTGCGTTCATGCATACATAATCATTTTAATAATAATTTGTCTAACATATCTTTTGTTTACATTGCACCGAAAGATCATGCACAACTCTCACCGTGAGATGTTTTCTACTGCGTGCGCCCGAAAAGACGCAAGTGTGTCGCTCCGCTGGCGCCCACATATTGTCAAATATTCTTACATTAGAAATAACAAACTTGCAAGCGGAAAAGACATGATATGGGAACGGCCGCTGCTATCGTTAATCCAGTGTGAGTGAGTATTAGCCTTGGTGTACTTCAAACTTAAAATTAGAGCACAGGCAACTTGGCATTTTGCAGTGGTTTCGTTTCGTTCCGTGCAACAGAAGACTACGTTTAATAAACTGTGACGAATTGAAGCACAGTTCATAGTGAAATCGGCTAATCGTTGCATCCCTATTAACGATATTAGTGCATTGTACAAATAGCCTTTTCTACAAACATGTTTTCGTCTGCCCGCACCACTCGCTTATGATGACTTACGCTTGTGCAGGCTTCAACTGCAGCATGTTCAACAGACGCTCGTAACTTTATAACTATAGTGGCCGTTTGTCTATTGAACTAAATTTATTTTTGATGTCTTGGTCACACTGTTTGGAGGGCCAGAACAAAGTGCTTCGGGGGCCGGATAAGGTCCGTGGGCCACCAATTGAATAGCCCTGCTATAAGTGGTGCTTTTGGGGACCATTGTTGGTTAGGAAGTTTGACTTGTAATCGAAAGATTGTAGGTTCAATTCTTTAAATGGCATAAGTTGAAGATAGAGGAGTGAATGAACCGCAATCTCTCTATCTTCGATAACCCTGAGCAATGCACCTAACTCCTAATGGCTTCCCAGGCGTTGGAAGCAATAGCTGCTCACTGAGTGTGTTTGTGTGAGCTCTTACTCAAAACGTGTGTGCATTTGGAGGGGTTAAAAGCAGAGGGCCAATTTCGAGTATGGGTAAAACCATAATTCATAAGGCTCACTTAAATTTCATTTTTGCAATCAGTGATGGATCATGGTGTGCCTTGGGTCTAAAATCATCAGACACCCTCACCAGAGCAACTCAAATGGTGGTGATCAGTTACCAGTTTGCGTCCAAGTGACATGCTACACCATGGATTTCCCCTCCAGATCTAGAGCCACCTAGAGAGCTTTTACTAGCTTCAATAATGTTCTTGGTGGCTTTCTTGCGTTCTTCTAATGCCAATGAGAATGAGTGCACGATTTAAGGAATGCTCACCAAAGCCTTTGCATCCTTCCTTTATGGGCTCACAGTGTGCCTTCCAACCATTCCTTCAACAGTCCTCTACCAACTCCAGATTCTAGTATTTAGTCGTTCCAGAGGACAGTGAGCTCCAAGGGGACAACCTTTCTAGAAGAGTTAAATGTTTAGACCAGATCTGGCCTTTTTTAAGTATATTAAACACTGTAAGATTGCTTAAAACAAATGCCACAAAATTAAGTTGAGCCAACTAATATTTCTAAAAATACTCATCAGATAAACCTACTTTTTTGTTAAAGTTAACTTACTTATAAGTTGCTATAAGTTACCTGTACTTATTTTAATTGAGTATTAGGAACTTTATGAAAAAAAATAAAATAACCATGCATATGTCATTTAAAATGAATTCAATTGACTTCTGATTGTAACATCAGAAAACAAATCTTCATTTCTATATTCTAAGCACATAACATATAACAAACAGTATAATAAATATATATAAATATATATATATAAATATATATAAATATATATATATAAATATATATATATATATATATATATATATATATATATATATATATATATATAAATATATATATATATATATATATATATATATATATACACATATATATATATATATACACACACACACACACACACACACATACACACACACACACACACACACACACACACACACACACACACACACATATATATATATATATATATATATATATATATATATATATATATATATATATATATATATATATATATATAATAAACAGTGATTAAGTAAAAACAGATTCAAATATCCTGTCAAAAACAATTAAATGAGAATGGGAAGATGGATTGAAGACTATATAGTTGTGTTTTCTCTTGAGATCGGGCTGGACAATCCTTAATTTATTTTAATTCAATATGTTACTTGTGGTTGGTTTGCAATTTCTGAGTGAAACCTGCTTTTACACAAAATCTTAATCAGCATATTGGTTAATTAAAGTTAATTAGCATGCAGTTGCCTCTCAACCTCGACTTCTGTTTCAAATCACATACACATAGCAGTACTTACTGTGTCAGCTTCACAGTGGCTTGCATTAAAAGGACACGTGGTAACTTTCCCCAGATGAAACCATGGTCTTCTCCTCATCATCCATCATCTGACCTGTAAAAGGAATGAATGAATCATGGCAGCAGCTGAGGCATGTAGACAACACTCAGCTATGAGCTCCCTTAGATGGTGAACATTACATTCTGTATAATAGTTTTTCTTTTGTTTTTCAAATCTGAAAAGATAGAATGATATGCATGATGTGATGATACAGTATATGTAGACTCTGCAGTGATTATAGCTATTTTAAGGCCTAAGTAGGATTTTGTTATTATTATTTGAACACTACACACAATTTTTTCACTACTTCATTTGTCCACAAGGAGGCAACGCTGAACCAGGACATTGATTCACTAATTACAAAAAAGTAGATGAAACGAGGGCAACAAAAAACTACTGCAGACAATACAAACAAATAATAATAAAAAAAATCAATAAACTCTCAAAAACACAGACACAGAACAAGGTAGACACTTTCCAGTTTCATGAATATTTGTTCATTCATGCTGTCATAGAGCATGTAATTTGTATAATATATATATATATATATATATATATATATATATATATATATATATATATATATATATATATATATATATATATATATATATATATATATATATATATATATGTAGTTAAAGTCAGAATTATTGGCCGTGTTTTTTTTTGTTTTTGTTTTTTTTTTATTAACTGAATTCTTTCATCTTTGCCATGATGACAGTATATAATATTTTGCTAGACATTTCCAAGACACTAGTATTCAGCTTAAAATGACATTTAAAGGCTTAACTAGGTTAATTAGGTTAACTAGGTAGGTTAGGGTAAATAGGCAAATCGTTGCATATCAATACTTTGTTCTGCAGGCAATCAGAAAAAAACATAGCTTAAAAAGGGGTAATAACTGGACTTTAAAATGTTTATTAAAAAATTATAATCGGCTCACTAAAATAAAACAAATAAGTTTTCTCCAGAAGAAAAAAATATTATCAGACATATTGTGAAAATTTCCTTGCTCTGTTAAACATAATTTGGGAAATATTTAAAAAAGAAAAAAAATTAAAAGTGGGGTGAATAATTCTGACTTCCTGTATGTATGTATTGAAAATCGCATTTGAACATTGATTTCTTAACTTTTGTGGCGTACAATTGTACAATTTATGTTGTCTAAAGAGTTTATATATATATATATATATATATATATATATATATATATATATATATATATATATATATATATATATATATATATATGTCCGAGAAAAAAAATATTTTTTTCTTTATAAAATTGTTTTAAATGTCGATTTTTTAATTTGACATTTAGAATAAATATTAACAGACCTTTATGGAATAAAACAAATATTAGCATTTTAAACTCATGCATTTTTTATACTCATGCTTCCAATAAAACCAGATAAAATTATTCTTTCTAAGTGGTCACTTAATATTTTCCATTGTATAAAGCAACTAATCTAATGCATATTATAGGTCACACCACACTACAGCTATGCTTGGCATAGCATAATAACACTCAATATAGCATGATCAGTATGTACATATACTATGCCTATTATGCAAATAGTGCAAACTTTTTTAACACTGTACATCACACATATTCAACACTGCAGTATAATGCATATAAGAGTAACTGCAAACGGCGAGACAAAGCTCTCTTTCTCTGTGTAATACATAAACATTAAAACATTTTAAGTGTCACTTTTATAATATTTTTAAGTTGTACTGTCGAACAAATCAATAAATAAATGCATAATTATTATAAAACATTTTATATTAATTCAGAATTAGAGCTATACAACAACAAGAACACTACAAAGGAAAGCTTAATCAATTCATATAAGACAGAACATTCATTTAAATAAAACAATCTGAGCAGTTTCACCAGTTTCATGTAACAGTCTTGTTTTGCATAAACCTCAGTAATGTAAATCATTTATGACTGGAAAAGTATGAAGGGTTACCTGCAACTCCCACCATATCCAGTAGATATCGCTAAAGACTTCTGCAACTCTCCATCCACATGTCTTCCGGTGTTTACGTTCATCTTTCCCTGAAAAGAAGAATCAGAGAGGTTAAGCACGCACAATGTAAGTATTTCAGTGACATTTTCACCAAAACACATATTTAAAAACACTATAGTAGTTTACAGTAAATGCAATAGTGTTTAGAACTGTAGTTAAGTTGTGTATTATGCATATATTCTACTTTTGTATAACTCTTTAATGAATGATATAGGCCAGGGGTTTTCAAACTTTTAATCTCAGGGACCCCCAAATATGATGATTCCTTGCAGGGGACCTTTTTGCCTCGGTCCTGGAGGGCCGGTATCCCTGCAGGGTTTAGCTCCAACTTGCCTCAACACACCTGCCTGGATGTTTCAAGTATACCTATAGATATATACACTAGATATCACATAGGGACCCTGAGCATGCGTCTATGGCGCCGCCACATTGGTAAGTTACAGTGCTTCCAGGACAAATGTCTTTCAACCGCACTAGTCAAGACAGTGTTAATATGTGAAGATGCAGGACTTTAGCGTTGTCTACAGGTGTAGTAACAAGTAAACAAAGAAAACAAAGCACAAAGGCAGAACATTTCATAGGTAAGATTAAGTTTTTTACGATTTTGTATGTTCTGAACTTTTGTGCTAAACAGGTCACGTTATTGATGATAATACAGTCACTTACTGCATTCACCATAGGCAAAGTAGCTCCAATTCGCACTAAATACTCGGCTTATGCTAGTTTTATTAAATAAAATCATAAAACTATGCAAAAGAAATATGACAACGAGATGCTGCGGTGCCAGAAACTTGTATTATTGTCGGCTAGTGAAGGAGTTGTTCATAACGGAGATTCATTCACAAACGAATCGCTACATTTCCGAACACACAAACACAAGCTTTTTGTCAGGAATGCTAGTGCGATCACTGATCCATCAATGTAGAAAAGTGATGCAAAATTATAATTTTCGTAATTGAAAAAATAATAACCTGCATACTAACATCCAGGAAAACTCCCGATCATGTATATTTCTGGCTCTGGATGGCCACAGTCCTCCACTGCAGCTTGGTCCCGCATTCATTTCAAAGGAGCGCTACCCTGTTCCAAAATGGCGGCTTTATTGACGCATTCCTTCCAATTGACAACAGCAGGGTAGGCGACATCTAATGTATATATCTATGAAGTATACCTAATCAGACCTTGATTAGCTTGTTCAGGTGTGTTTGATTAGGGTTGGAGCTAAAATCTGCAGGACACCGGCCCTCCAGGGACAAGTTTGGTGACCACTGGTTTAAAGGCACTTTTGTATTTCAAGTATTCAATTCAATTCAGCTTTATTTGTATAGCGCTTTTACAATGTAGATTGTGTCAAAGCAGCTTCACATAAATGGTCATAGTAACTGGAACAGTGTAGTTTAGTTTTTAGTGTTTAAGTTCAGTTCAGTTTAGTTTAGCTCAGTTCAGTGTGATTTAAAATCATTACTGAGAGTTAAATATAAATATAAAGTTAAGTATAAATACGGAAACTAAAATTCTGAATAACGTAAAGACATTATAGTTCATATTTCACAGGCATGCAAAATAGTATTGTTTTTAAAACTATTTATTTTATTAGTTGGCAACTTACTATAGCCAAAAATGATTCTCAAAATTTTTATATTTTATACATTTTTTATTATTATAAAAAAACAACAACAACAAAATATTTACAATAACTGAACAAGATAGCTTTTCTAAATAAGACACTAGTAGATGAAATTTAAACCTTTACTATTTTGAACTTATGTATCTGCTTACTGTGTTGTCTGGCAAAGGCACACAATCTACCTTTCATGCCACTTCCTCCCCAAATAACTCTTTGAGGATGTCTTTGGTAGCTGGTAATAACAATGCTTCACCAACTGTGAACTGCAGTGTGGAGTGATGCCAAATATGACGCTTTTAAACACTTTTCAGGGACTGATGCTTGCTGCCAAAAAATACTAGCCTGCTGGGCCAAACGCAACTCCTGATGTTTGAAATAGTCAGTTGATTTTTTTCTGCCTCATTGGGATGTTTCTGCTGTAGATGGCGCTTAAGCTTGGATGGTTTCATGCATTCGTTGGAGAGAATCTCTCGACAAAGAACACACTGGGGTCTATCGACTCCCTGCTTAAACATGCAGGTAAAACCAAATTCAGTGTAAGATTTCATTTGCATGAACTGCTTGCAGGAGCGGGATTATTTAAAAATCTTTCCATCATCTGTTCTGCACTTACAGCCGCTAATTGCTCTATTCAACTGTATGCAAAACGTTAAAGAGCGCAAAGGATGTAAGGATAAACACATTACAAAAGCATTCACTTATATAAATCATAAAACTAAAAATAGATTAATAATTTATAGTTATTAATAATTTTAGGATTGGAAAAAAATATTTCATAAATCATTTTTTGTTTCTGCCAAGTTTTTTGCAGATCCTCTAGTGCTCTCTTGTGTATCTGCTTACTGTGTTGTCTGGCAAAGGCATACAATCTACCTTTCGTGCCATTTCCTCCCCAAATAACTCTTTGACGATGTCTTTGGAAGCTGGTTATAACAATGCTTCACCAACTGTGAACTGCAATGTGGAGTGATGCCAAATATGACGCTTTTAAACACCCCCGAGCGCTCTCTTGCAGCCCATCAGGGGTCCACGGACCCCATTTTGAAAATCCCTGATATAGGCTACTGTAATAAATACTGTAGTAGGCCTATACGTTAGTTTTTACTACAGTAAACTGTGTTGCAGTGCAGTATGGTATACCATATAGTTGTATAAGACTACACTGTGAAAAAATTCTGGCTGCCTAAAATTTTTAAGCTGAATCAAATTATCGTATAAGTCCATTTACCTTATATTATGTTAAACTGACTTAAACCTGCTTGAAGAACCTATATAATTAAGTTAGAACATGATTAACTTATTAAAATAAGTTACAATGAACTAAAAACATATGCTATCATGACTAATTGATCATATATTTTTTTTTATAGTGTACAACAGGAAGACCATAAAAAGTACCATAACAAGTTAATTAAATGATTAACTATAGTTTGGTTCAAAATATTATAGTATTTAGCAGGCTATGATGGTTATATATAGTAAATGATTTTAGTATTTTTTACTTGGTAATGTATCAAAGTTTACCAAAGGTATGTTACATTTCAAAGTCTGTCTCAAAAATAAATCAGTGACAGTTCTATTCATACAAGTTGTCAAACACCCAAATTAAATATACTATAGTAATTTATAGTAAATACTGTTTTTGAACCAGGCTATAGAAATGTTGTGGTAATTATGTAGTTGCTGTGGAAATTCACCCAAGTAATACAGTAAAAATGTTACAATCATGTAAACACTGGTACATTTTCTAGAACTTTATCTGCCCACATTACAATTTCCTGTTGTAAAACTAATGTACTGTCTACTGCAGTGTTTATTACAGTTTTTCAATTGATGACCAATGATACTACAGTATGCTGTAGCATTGATGAACAGATTATTTTAAATGCTATCATATATACAGTATTTTTTTAATGAATGTTTCTATAGTAAACTGATAAAATGTAGTAAATACTGTAGTAGGCCTAAACATTAGTTTTTACTACAGTAAACTGTGTTGCAGTGCAGTATGGTATACCATATAGTTGTATAAAACTACACTGAAAAAATATTTTGGCTGCCTAAAATTTTTAGGCTGAATCAAATTAATCCATTTAACTTACATTGTGTTAAACTGACTTAAACCAGCTTGCATAACATATACAATTAAGTTAGAACATGATTAACTTAGTTTAATAAGTTACAATGTACTAAAAACATATGCTGTCATGACTAATTGGTCATATAATTGTTAACAGTGTACAGTATTGGTTAATTTGTTTACATGAACAGTTGTTGCGCTATTAAGACCATAAAAAAATTAAATGCTTTACTATAGTTTGGTTCTAAACATTATAGTATTTAGTAGGCTATGATGATTATATTTAGTAAATGGTTTTAGTATTTATTCACTTGGTAATGTATCACAGCTTTACCAAAAGTATATTACATTAGACAATAACCGGTTTCAAGGTTTACCACTGTTTACCGCGGTTTAGAAAAGTCAAGGTTTTAATACAGCTAAAATGTTTTGTTATAGTGTTCCAGAGGTATATGTAAGGTTTTTCTTATGTATTTTTTGTGTTGTAAAGAAATCTGTGTTTTTGAAACTATAGAAAAGAGCAAAATTCAATGATTTATTTCAACTATTTAGCCTGACATGTTTGCTGTTTTTTTTTTTTTTTAACACGAATGTTTAAAAATAACTTGTTTTAGAGCAGTAATCACAATACCGTGATACCATGGTATTTTAGCCAAGGTTATCATATCATCAGAAACTTATACCGGCCCATGCCTATATTACAATCAGTATGTCACAAAAAAATTATAATTATAAATCAGATACAGTTCTAGTCATACAAGTTATCAAACACCCAAATTAAATATTCTATAGCAGTTTATAGTAAATACTGTTTTTGAACCATGCTATAGAAATATTGTGGTAATTATATAGGTGCTGTGGAAATTTACCCAATAAGTAATATAAAAAAATTGTACAACACTACAACTTTTTGCCCACTTCAAATTTTACGGCAGTAAAACCTAATGTACTGTATATGTACAATGTTTATTACAGTTTATCATTTAATGACCAATGATAGAGTATGCTGTAGCATTCATGAACAGATTATTGTAAATACTGTCATATATACAGTATTTTATTGTACGAGGCAGTCCATAAATCATCAGGATAAATGTCATTTAGACACTTTGATATGTTTGTCTTTGACCCCATGACCAGTGATGCCATTTTGAAACTGATATTGACATAACTCTCTCCCTGTTGTAAAATAAAATGTACTAATTATCACCGCTGGGAGCACTAAGGAAGCTAACTGCATGAGTATGCAAAGTCAAGATTTACCCAATTTACCCAGAAATGAAAATATTCTCAGTATTTACTATTTTTTCAAGTGGTCAACGCTTTTTTTTTTTTTTTTGTACTAAGCTGGAAACCTGTAACCATTTACTTCCATTGTAAGAAAAAAAAGCTATGGAAGTCGATGGATACAGGTTTTCATCTTTCTTCAAAATATCTTCTTTTACGTTTAACAGCAGTCAAACAGGTCTGGAACAAGTAAGGGGTGAGTAAATTATGACAATTTTCAGTTTTAGGTGAACTATGCCCTTAGGATTTTGTAAATTATGTTTAGAGAGAAAAATGTCCACACATTTTTGAACAAAATAGATTAATAACTAATTTATAATGACTTACTTTTTGTCCTTGCCATGATGTCAGCACATTTGTATAACCACAAAACTAGTATTCAGCTTAAAATTAAATGTAAAGGCTTAATCAAGTTAACTAGGCAATTCTAGTTAATTGGGCAAGTCATTGGATAACAGTGGTTTGTTCTGTAGCCAATATGAAAAATAAAAAAATCTTTTAAGGAAGCTAATCTAATTGACAAAAAATAATCTTCATACTTTATTCACACTTTATACTTGTATAGGAATCGACTAAAAATGCCTATATTATCTCTCTTTTTCTACATTGTGTTACACAATTTTTGCTAGCATTCATAAATTTTGAGCAAAGCAAGTGAAATCAAATCCCAATGCAGCTCCTCACAGGAGGATTTGCTTTCTGTCAAATCATCATATCATAATTCATAGAGCTACACATTGGCTGCGCTGAAGCTGTTCACACGTTTATTCTTACACCAAACCATACTGTACATAATATTATTAAGAGATCAGCTCATTACTCATTTATAAACATTAAAAGTTATGTTACGTCATAATTAAAATGTACTTTTTATAGCAGCATGTTAAGAAAGTAGTTCACACCAAAATTGAGATTTTCTCACAATTTACTCACCTTTCAGTGCTGACAAACGTTTTTGAGTTTGTTTCTATTATTGAAAACAAAAGATAATAATTAGAAAATGTTGGAAATCTGTATCCATCATATGAAAAAAATAAAACTATGGAAAATCATGGCTACCAGTTTTTAACATTCTTCTTAATATCTTTTTTTTTTTGTGAAGGAAAAAAAGAAACTTAACTACGGAAAGTCTAAAACAAGTGCAGGGCGAGTAAATATTGACAGATTTTTAGTTTTGGGTGAATCATCCCCAGTAATGCCATACTTAAATAATAAAACCCATGCATTTGAAATGCACACATTTGCCAAGGCAATAATAAAGGACTTTTATTATTGCACAATTAGTATTTGCATCAACACAAACCTACCAAACTACTCCAGCAGACCGGCACCATTTTCAATGGTTTAAAAATAACCTGCTTAATTGACATGGCTATTCCCAATAGTATTAAATAGACTAATAGCAGAATTACAAGTTTAATCCAGAAAGCAGGTGTTCGCCATTTGGTCCAGGAAAGAAACTGTGTGTTAAATCCTTCAGCTCCAATGTAAGAGTCAGGGTTGTCAAGCAAGAGGTGCTCACCCAAAGAAGAAGGCTGCGAGCACGATTCAAACGTGCTGTTGACAGGCAATGACAGTTTTTAATGACATTGTTTGATGGCTCAGCAAAACCTCAGATTTCTCTTTAAGGAACTGCAGTGGATCAGACACGCATCTGAAATTCACACCACAAATACCTTCCGTGTTCCCTTCTTAAAAATAACTCAACCTTTGAAGATGTTATTCTTATTATTTGATCTATCTATCTATCTATCTATCTATCTATCTATCTATCTATCTATCTATCTGTCTATCTATCTATCTATCTATCTATCTATCTATCTATCTATCTATCTATCTATCTTTGCTGTTTTTAAGACTTGCCACATCTGGCAAATGATACCTGCATTCAAGTCTTGTACTAATAAGGGTAAATACAGTTTTAGATGAAGAAGTACAAAAGCAAATGCGTAGGGCCTTGAATTTACTCACCCAATGATCCATCAAGACATAAACCGGACATCATTCTGCAATAATCATAAAATATTATAATTATATGGGTATTGACCTTGTAAATGGGGTTTGAAAAAAAGTTGAAGAATCTTACCTTGATGATAAACCAACAAGCGGAAGTTTGCTTGGAAATCAATTATGAGTTGTAGATTGAAGTCAAATGAAACCTTGTGGACATGGTGCTAAGCTTGAGGATGAAACAGGATATTCGTGAAAAATGCAGAGCAAGTCTTTGTGAGATATGCAAAGTGGTATCTCTTATACAGACGGATTAAGGGCTTTGGAAAATATAGTATGACAGTCAGTTTAAGGCACAGCAAGATAATTAATCTAGTACATATTAAGACTATAAGCAATTGTCAGCAAATAACTCATGCACTGCAAAAAAATGCTTTTCTCACTTAGTTTTTTGTCTTCTTTCTAATCCAAATATATAAAAATTCTTAGATTAAGAAACAATTTCTAGGCAAGCGAAACAAAATGTCAAAAGGGAAAACAAGCTTACTGTTTGGCTGTTTTGCTTACCCCATTGGCAGATTATTTTGCTTGTTTCAAGGAAAAACTCACTTAATATTGCCATATTATTTCAGAAATCAAGACAATATGTTTTGCTTGTCCAGAAAATGCTTCTTGATTTAAGAATTTTTAGATATTTGGACTAGAAAGAAGACAAACAGTCTAAGTCAGAAAAGCATTTTTTTGCAGTGTAACAAGATGAGGAATGTCTCAGTCATATACGATTCCTTAAGAGTGTAAATGAAGAGTTAAAAAAACTGATAAAACAGAAAGCAGCTTACAGTTGTTTATTTAGAAAAGGCACTTTTGACAAACAGTCAATCTATTGAGAAATACATACTGAACCTTTCATTCTGAACCTTTCAGTTTTACTGATTGTAAATTAAACTGTCCATTTTCTGCAGAACGATCAAAGTGAAAACTCTGTCATCATTTATTTGGGGTGTACCCACACTATGTACAGTTGCCTCGTACCGGGCCAAAGCACACTTGTCCCCCCTCCTATCTCCCCCGATGGCCTGCACTCACATTACAATCAGGCCAGGGCACGTTACATCATCGATGCTGCGCTGTTCAGTAAGCACTCACGCTCAGCACAGTGGAGATTTCTCTAGTTCACAGGTGTCAAACTCAGTTCCAAAAGGGCCGCAGCTCTGCAGTTTAGTTCCAACCCTAATTAAACACACCTCATCAAACTAATTGAGTTCAGGCTTGTTTGAAACCTACAGGTAAGTGTGTTGGAGCAGGGTTGGAACTAAACTGTGCAGGGCTTCGGCCCTCCAGGAATTGAGTTTGACACCCCTGCTCTAGTTATACCGCTTTTGTCCTTAGGGATGCGGTGACACGCAGTCAGATATTTCGCCGGACAGTAGGGTTGTAACGGTATGAATTTTTTACGGTATGATAATCGTCTAAAACAATACCACGGTTTGACGGTTTCGCGGTATACGGTATGTTACAAATGTTACAAAATAATAGAACAGTGAAGCAAATTTGACTTTTTCCAAATAATATATTTTCAGTTACTATAAACAACACCACTTACAATGAACAAATAAAAAAATAAGAAAATAATAAATAATGTGTCTAAGTCCAAATAAAGTCCAAATAAACATGGTGCAAATCCTCAGTAAAAAAAATAGATATAAATATTTACTATACTATAAATAGTTACATAAAGAAACTAGATTTAATATGGAACATCCTTAGGTTTTATGTGCCAGCATGGATATGGTTGTCTGTGGATATGGATTTGGATATGGTTGTCTGCAATGCAGACAAACAGCTGCACCTTCATTTGCGTCTTTTGAAAACAGCAAGAGCAGCAGTTCGTCTTTGCTGTGTCACTGTTTTGTCATGTTTCTGTGCTGCTGTGCATGCAAAAGTACTTAGTATGAGAATTATTTCATGCAAAACTTTTTTTTTGCGTTTTATTTAGCCGCGCATAAATGTATGCCTATCTCTCATTCTGTGTTGTTCAAAAAGCTCGTTTTTGGTCCACAAACAAAAGCGAAACCTATGCTTATTGGTTGTGATATAGCGAGTTTGAACCAATCTGGGCATGGAGGAGGGACAATGCATCAATGTATCGTGTCTGGTTTGTCCGGAGACACAGTGACGAGCGTTTCTTTGTCAAATCAGCGTTGTCAAATTTTGATGACGTAACCGCACTGATTCCGGAGCCTCAGGAGCCGCGAATGTTATGTGATACAGCACTGGAAAGCTGAGATTCTCTTCTTTATGCCAATCTTTGAATTGTATGAATCGGATCAGCGAATCAAAAGTTATTAAACATTTAAGAGCAATACTTATTTTTAGCCGCGGGCAGCTGTCTCTGTCTTTAAGGGTTAAAACCGTTGATATGCAATTGTTCATGGTATGATAATCGTGCACGTTCAAATCGTGGTAGACCGTCATACCGGTATATTGTTACAACCCTACCGGACAGATGAGGCACTTTTGACGCTCATAAACAATCATAAAGCCCTCTTGCTGCAGGAATTAGGAGGTTTGCTGAAGGTGCGCAGCTGTCGTGCAGTGAGGGGTTTGCGTATTTAATAAACTACAGCAGTTTGCGTTCACTGAACAGTAAGAATGATAAATAAATCCATATGAAACAGTCCCTTAAAAGTCACGTCTAGCTTTTAGTTTCGGGCTTTGGTGCATTTTGCACTCACACACAAGCGTCCCGCGCCAAAGCCCAAGTGAACCGTGCTCTGGCACAACTCTTCCAACTGGGCCAGGACCAGCCAAGTGAATCGTGCATGAGCCTCATTCAGCGCACTCACACTTCTCAAACGATCCGGGAAACGGGCCTGGGCACGGTACGGATAGCATAGTGTGAGTAGGCCCTCAATCTCAAGTTGTTCAAAACCTGTATGTTTTTGTTTCATCTTTATCAGCGGAGTTCACTCTTAGCTGGTGATTGAAAATAAAGCGTGTTTGGCATGCTGTCCTTGGAGAGAGCCCTGAACTCAGAAGATCCTCAAGCCTTGGGCTCCCTCCCATTTCATCGTGAGAGAGGGGAGTCTGAGCTCAGATAGTTCTAGAGAGCTCCCTCGAATTTGTTCACTCGACCTATTTCTTGATTATTAGGGATTACCATAGTAAAATGAACCACCAACTGTACCAGCATATTGTTATGCGTTGAATGCCCAGTACTAAAACACTCATATACTGTGCCAATCTGGTTTATTCAATTCACTTATACTGCATGTCTTTGGACCGTGGGAGGAAAACGAAGAACCCGAAGGAAGCCGACGCGAGTACGGGCAGAACATGTAAACTTCTCACAGAAACACCAACTGGCCCAGCTGGGACTCGAACCAGCAATCTTCATGCTGTTAGGTGACAGTGCTAACCACTGAACTGCCGTGCCACCCTGTTCTGGATTACTCTAGGAAAGAGGGTGAGGAGTAGGGGTGGAGTGGGATTCTTCAAGGTAAACATGACCAAGGTAAGGAAATCTGGTTATTTATGTGCGTTTGGGTTTGTCTGATTGGTAAATCATATAATGGCTAACGCGAGACCAGCTGTGGTCAATCATGATCTTCTTGAAATTAGTTTATAAGTAAACTTCACTTCCATCTACACACACAAAAGAGCAAGAACAAAAAGTATTTAGTAACCAAGGATCTTCATAGTATTATTTTTATTCTATGGAAGTAGGTTGTTCTTTTTATGGAAGTAGGTTGTCTTTAGTGTTTAATAAAGAAACAAAATCATACAGGTTTGGAACAAGCGAGTAAATCATGACAGAAATATCACTACTGGGTAAAATGTTTCCTTTTGATTTAAGCTTCAGATTCAAACATCTTCTTCCTGCCGCCCATGCCAGTTTTGTCCTCAATATTCTTTCGCCAGTCACCAACATCACGCAAATCTTTATTCTGTAGAGAAGAGAGTGAGATTTACAGCATGTACGTTTTTGAACTCACAGCACAGATTACCTGAAAATGTAAAAAAAAAACATCAAATGAATCCTCACCTCCTCTTTGACCTCCTTCTTGACTTGTTTGAGGTTGGCCCTCAGATCCATGGAGACCTTGTGTTTGGAGCCCAGCAGAGCCTGAAGCATAGCGTCAGCAGACATGCGCACTTTCTTCAAAGGAGGCTTCTTGAACTTGCCCTTCAGGTCGACGATCTTGATGTTTAAGTCTTTGACCTGACACCCAACAGAATCAAAACACTCCACAAACCTCCATGCTGATAGTCCACAAAGAGGGAAGTACATAGAAAAAGTCTTACCTCATTGACAACCATAGTAGCTTTGTGCTCGAGAACATATCTTTCCTCATCAATCACTTCAATTTTTTCATGTAATTTTCTGCAGAACTCCTGTTGACAAAGTGAAGTTCACAAACTTTGAACCTCCAAAAACACACAAAGCTTATATTTGTAGTAATAATAACTGAATTTGACCTCTAGTTCCTGTTTGGAGCTTGGGCATGAAAATGCAGGACAATGTTCTTCCATGTATCTCTTCCTCTCCTCCTTCTTCTCAACAGCCTCAGCTTCCAGTAAATCTTTTGCAACCTGGAGCATCATGCTCTACAAGCAAAGGGGGTTTGCACCATTTTAAATTGACCTGTGGCATGTTGGTTTGGATCAGCTAATCAGACATGAGTCCTTACCTTCAGGCTGTGTTTCTTGCTGCTCGACAGTCGCTTCCTAATGAAGAGGAAAAACAGTATGTAACCCAGCTCACTGACTAGGTCACTAAAACAAATTATAAATAGTTAATTTTAAATTATAACATTTTATTTTATGATTGAGAGGAGAAATATTGAATAAAGTTCATTTATATTATATACATAGTGTTTAAATATTAATAATAAATTGAGAATAAAGTAAGTTTTGACTTGGTGGAGGTCAGCTCCGCCCCTTTGCGTGTGTGTGAGAGCTGCCGGTGACGGAGAGTCACTTTGATTAATCAGCGCGGGCAGATTGAATGACATTAGACACTTTGAAACAGCAGTTTAGATAATTCAAATGATCTAAAATCATATTGTTTCGGTGATTGACTGAAAGAAAGCCCTAAAGTTTCAGATTTTAAGGATAGGAAGCTGAAAAGTGATAGAAACGAGAGACGTGCGAGCGGAGTACATTAAATCGCCCGAGACAACAGAAAACTTATATTTAATCGAGACACATTCTTCTTTATTCTCCCTGTTCATCTTTATCTTTCCTTGGCCGAGTTTTTTTTTTGTGTGTGTGCATGTGTTCCCCTTTCGTGTTTCTGCTACAAAATCCCGATCTGTCCCTGCCGTGGATGCTTTCTCGGTGGTCCGGACATGGCGAGCCGCCCTTCTGAAAGATCGTAACTGGAAGTAAATTAATCCGTTGCTCACTGAACTGGTAGGACAAAACATTCTTGCACTTTCACTGCGCTCATATTTTTTGTTTTTATTCATCTTCTTGGATTTTTCTGTCTGGACTGATTTTTTGGATTTTTCACATCGAACTGGAACTAAAAAGAACTTTTGAGTGTTAAAACATTGAACTTGGACTCTGAATTACTATTTTTATTTAAAATTTTTCCTTCGTTTTTTTTATTTTTCTTCCTCAATGTATATGATTTGTGAGTTTATCATCTGAAGTGTGGTGATTTTATTATATATTTTATTGTTTTATTCTAGTATTAATCAAACTGAACTGTTTTGGCATTTATTTATTCGTTTTATTTTGTTTTCCTCATCTAACTTTCTCAAATAATATACTTACCTCAGTTATTTAACTTTATCTTTGAGTCTGACTCATTTGACTATCTAAAATTGGTTGTTATTTCTATACACTCTTGTGAGCGAATTAAAATCTTCCGATATCTGGTCCTAATAAGAAAATAGCAAATACTGTAAAAATAACGCAATAGAAAACGCATCAATAACACGTAGATAAGGGTTACAAGTAGGACAGTATTTTTGTGCTAATTGTACCTTGTTTAAATTCAAATTCAGTGCTCAAAAGATCTCTAGGTTTTCTAAGTCTTATAAAGCCTTCTATAGTTAGCTTTAGCTCTAAATCATGAGCCGTACGGTTTTTACATTTTTGCAGCTAATTAAAGGATTAGTTCAACAAATCTAAAAAATATCCTCTAAAAACCCCAAAGTTCTGAACTCTGTTACTATAACTGTAAATCAGATCACTCATGTGTGTAAAAAAAAGAAACAGGATTGTTCACCAGTGTTTCCTCTTCCCCATCAAGGGTGTGTGTTTACTATGACATATTGCCATTTGAGTTAGCAGCTCAAGCACTGTATTGCTTTAGTAAATGACCACCACACGTAGCTTAAGACAGAACATAGGCAAAACAAAGATGTTTTTACATTATTTATTTATTTTATTTATTTATTTTGGTGCGCAAATGTGTTCTTCATATAATTAGCCACATTAAATGATTTGAACATGTTTTTGGTTTCTTCTCTGGGCTTTGAACATCTCACCACCCTTGCTGTATATTGAGGGTAAGAAAGTTCTTGGATTTTATCTAAAATATCCTAATTTGTCTTTTGAAGATGAAAGAAGGTCTTGGGGAATTGGAACAACATGAGGGTGAGAAATTAATAACAGAATTTTTAAGAGTGGTCTGGATGCAGATCTGGTGCAGTGCAATCTGAGCTGCATCCAATGCATTTTAATGCGCTCACCTAACCCTACCTCTCACGGTGATGTCACTAGCTCCATTGAGTGCATTGTGTCTGACATTGCATCACTGAGAGATGCTGTCTCAGCTTGCATCATCAAGGCTGCATTCAGATACTATTGGAATTTTCATCTCTGGGTGAACATGAGACACTGCTTGCTGCAGAGCAACTTGAGCTTCAGCAAGGGGGAGCTTGAGCTCCAACTCCTTCTCCTATAAGCTGTTTTCGTTCGTACACCAACCCCTAACCCCAACCCCCAGTGACATCACTTGTAGAAGAAATGCAAGGATGGAGGAGCTGGAGCTCAAGCTCCCCCTTGCTGGAGCTCTGCAGCGAGCACCCCTTGGAACAAATCGCAAAGTACAGACCGGTTTTAAAATGTGTTTTGTGATGACAACCTTTAAAGCAATTTTTTTTAATGTCTGTTCAGTATTCGTAGTAGGGGTGTCAAAATTAATTGTTTCTTCGGTGCACCGCGATGCAGATGCGGACAATTCTGTATCGGTTCAGTAATAATCATAACCGGTTATTATGTAGTGACGTCATTTATCTCCTATGCGCTCTGTCGCAAGGGAGGTGAGCGCGAGTATTTACAACACTCAGGCAACTCAGGGCCGGCCCGTGGCCTAGGCACCATAGGCATATGCTAAGGGCGCCCTTTCTCTGGTAAAAATGTAGAGATTCTGAATAGTAAAATCAAGGTAGAATATACTTACTCAGACATTGTGTAGAGTTTTCTTTACGCCTCCTTTTGTTTGGAAGATAAAAGAGAAATGAATCAGAGGCCAAAAATATAATTCTATGCCAGAATAACAACAAAAAGCATGCTTTATTTTTAAAATGAGGCAGAACACCATTAATATATTTTGAATATGTAATATGTGTAACTACAGTTCATTTAACAGTCGGAATATCACACTGTTGTCTACAGTGGAGCAGCTGAGATGAGAAAGTTAATTAAACATACGATTAATAAAAGAATGGCCTTTTGATACTGAGGATTGTCACCACTAAGTATGTCCTTGAATCATACTCTTGCTGTTTGTTTGGAATGTTAAAACAACAAATCCCAATACAATATTTCCAATGAACAACAGCATCAGGTTTACAATCCAGTGTTGATAACACAATCCTTGTATTTTACCAACTTATTCCAGCCAACATCAACCAAATCCAATTTATAGGCACCAAATCATAGGCAGTCTGATCTGGTGACCTTTCCCCAACGCTGTTAATGCCGAAAGTTTTGTAAACCCATGAAGACCACATGTTCCCCAAATCCCCATCGACTCATCTGAGAGGATTTTCTGCAGGAGTTCAGTGCAACATGATCTCAAGGTCAGTACATCAGCTGCAGACACAGCCCATCTTCAAGCGCATCTCTGGGATGTCAAAGATATGACAACACAGCTCTCCTTTATTCCCAGCTAAACAACCCTCTCAGATGTCTTTCTTAATATACTCCCACTCTAAAAGACAGACCGGACTAACTGGCCAGCTGATGACACACTGATTGACTTATTTAGTACACTTAAATGGGCTCTTAATGCCTCAATCACATACTTAGAAAGCTGCGAAGACAACAGGCAGGTCACTTAAGGCTATTTGAGGAAGAACTATACTAAGTAGCCATGGAAGGAGATTGAGGACGTGATTTCTGGAAACCTACACTACAGTAGAATAGATGAAAGTATTTTAAAAGCCTTGTGTTTGTATTGTGTTAAAGTTTGCTGTAATAAATACTTAAGAATTACTTAAAGTCAGGACTAATTGAAGACATCTACACAAATTCTGGAAAATAAGTAAATTTGTGAAGTTTATTTATAAACTAATTTCGAGAGGATCACGTGCTTATGATTGATTGCAGCCGGTCCCGCATTATTCAATTTATGATTCACCAATCAGACGATTCCTAAGCAACTATAAATACCCTAAGATCCATAGAACAGCCGTCTTCGTTTTGAAGAATCCCCTCTTCCACCTCTACTCCTCCTTCTTTCCTAAAAGGATGGCCCAGTGGTTAGCACTGTTGCCTCGCAGCAAGAACATCACAGGCTCTAGTCCTTACAAAGCCAGCTGACATGTCTGTGCGGAGTTTTCACATTCCCCCATCAGGGTGTTCGCAGGGTCTTAAAAAGTATTAAAAGTTGATAAATCAATGTAGAGAAATGTAAGGCCCTTAAAAAGCCTTAAATGCTATTTTGCCAAGTAATAAATGTTATATCATTTTTAATTATGCAATGTATAGTTGTATGTTAAAGTTTGCCTGAATTAAATCTGCCAATATCAGGATGCTGTGTAGTTTATGAAATCAATGATATACTACTAGATTTGACATCGTGCTGCTTTGTTTACTGCAGTAACCAAGGTAACACCATTATTTCTGCAGTTCTATAGGCACCAACCTGCTGAAATAGCTAGATTTAATAGATTTTTATTCAGTATATGAATTATGTTTTAGTTTTGGATTAATGTCTTACATTAATGTTTAGTAAATATACTGTAAGTTAAAATCTCGCCAGTGTTTCTGGTTGAAAAGTGCTTTTAAAGTCTTAAGCTGTTTGAAAGAGTCCTAAAAAAGGTCTTAAAAAGGTATTGAATTTCACTTTCTGATTTCTGTATATACTCTGCTCATGCTCACGTGGGTTTCCCATGGGATCCCCAGTCTTTTGGACGGTCCTTCCACCATACAAAAAATTGACTAATCCAAATTGTACCATAGACATGCTCCTACAAAGTAGTTATCTCCTAAGAGCAATCCCTATATGTTTATTAGCTACTACAGCAGAGGAGATTCAAGATCTACCTGAGCTCAAACTCCCCTCTCACCTTGCAAAAGGGAGGGAGCCCCGGGCTCAAGGATCTTATGAGCTCAGGGCTCTTTCCCGGTGACAGCATGCCAAACATGCTTTTCAGCTAAGTGCCTTAAACTCTTGAAGTGCTCTTTAAACCATTACAAAAACTCTTGGTAAATGCTGAGAACTGCGTTGTCATTTTTACATGACACAAGAACTGTAAATCAGTTAGTAAGCACTGTAAAAAAAAAGGTGTTGATAGGTGGAGGAAGACATAAGCATCAGTCACAGATTTATGTCATGTTGGTGTTCACTTTCAAATGGCAAACCAGCAGTCAGTATATCAAATCCTGACCTTTCACCCTTCAGGTTAGTTGGTGTGGTTTTTAGTAGGATGTTTCCAGAAGGAACAGAATTATAATCAGCACTGATCATAGGATGTTAACATTTTTACAAATTGACTAGGTCTGACTGCACAACTGCTCTAGTCTAGATAAAAGTACTCAAGCAATCTACTCATTTGCAGATTACATTTTTAACATAGTGATTTACAGCAAATACAAAAAAAAAACTTCATCCCCTTCATCCTCAGTCCCACAAACTACAGTTAAAACTTAAAGCAAATATCTACAAAACATATGTACAGTATATATGTAAAAGTAAGACAATGAACCGAGAACTTCTCTCACCTTTCTACAGGAATCAAAGAATGGTCTTCGAGGGACGGGTGAATGTAAAACCGAGACACAGGCAACAGACGTGCTAAGAAGATATATATTGCATTCTCTGATCTCTCTGCAAATCCATGGTTTCTCTTTATGGAAGTGGATTATCCACCAAACCAATGAGCTGACAAGGTCATGAAATACGGCACTATCCCTCCTTCACTGAGCCTTCAGTATAAATAACCTGTCCTTCGAGATTCTTTTATTCAGAGAATGGCTTTCTCACAAAGACCTCTTTCTTTTACAAGCATCTGTGTATCTATCTATCTATCTATCTATCTATCTATCTATCTATCTATCTATCTGTCTGTCTGTCTATCATATGCACTAAAGCATCAATGTATCAATACAACATGGTTACCTCATGAATGATGTTCAGCATACACTATTTCCAGCTTGTTTTTTTTCTTGCAGGGGCCAGAAAGGAGTCACCGTTACCTATTAAGCTGAATCATAATAAAGTTAGCCATTTTAATTCAGTCATAAACCAAATGAAGTAGAAAAGAGGAATATAAATACTTACATTTACTCATTTAGGAGACGGTTTCATCCAACGTGAGGATAAAAGAAGCACTTCAAATGATCCGAGTTGCAGTGTATAAATGTTATGACCAGTCAATATATATTTTTCTCAAAGCATACAGAAAGGAGGACAGTGTGTGTCTCTTACAGGTGGTTTGTCAACCCCACTCTGTGTAGAGCACACAAAGAATTGAAAAATGTTTTTTTGTGAAATATGGAGTGTTGATAAGAAAGTGTCTGGTATGTACAGTATAGAGAGGAATGAGTGTGTACTACAGGTGGTTTGTCAAACCCACTTATTTGTGTAAATCACACTAATAATTGATAAGAAAGTGTCCATTAGAGCTGAAAATCTTTGCCCGAACCCGGCGGGTCCCGATACATGAATAGTCATCTGATGCATTTCTATTAGCGCAAGAAAAGTAATCAAATCGTTTATTACAACATTTAAATCCATCCCTGCAAAGGTGAAACAAATGATGACAGAGAAGTTAAAAAGAGCAAATTTTGACTGCGGTCAGGCAAGCCGCCAGTTCAGAAAGAACAGTCATTCTCGCCGCCAAGGTGTTTCGTCAGTTGCTCATACACTTCGTATTAAGGTAGAGTGCTAAACAGCAATGGACGGCAAGCTGACAGAAAAAGTGATGAGGCCACTCGCTACATTAAAACTGCCGTCATGAAAAATGAAATGGATGTTCTTGGCTGGTAGAAGATGAACAAACAAGCCTACCCAAAAACATGCTAAATTAGAAAGATCAGAATTATGCATCTCGGCCTGTAGCAGCAGCAGTGAAAGGGTGTCTGGTGC
This sequence comes from Danio rerio, assembly GCF_052040795.2. Classification (NCBI taxonomy): domain Eukaryota; kingdom Metazoa; phylum Chordata; class Actinopteri; order Cypriniformes; family Danionidae; genus Danio; species Danio rerio. The sequence goes on along the minus strand of NC_141045.1, from coordinate 33,710,573 downwards.
TGCTGGACGCACCATGAACGCAGGACTGCGCTAAAGCCATTTACAGTGGATTCAATAATGTTAATGCACAAAAACACGTAGCCTAATCTTGGTGAGTAAAGGTTTTTAAATGATTAATAAACATTATTTTAACCAAATCATAATGTAGACAGAGTATACAGGCTAATGTTGGCATTAGGCTGTTATTTTTATAATCAGCTTCAACGTCGCCTTAAGGCCAGATCGTGAAGAGAAGTGGTGAAACATATCTCGAAGAGCCGTTATCTTAATTTCATTATTGCCAAATACCAGTCATAATTTAGAATTTATTTTAATTTAATTTGTTGAGAAAGACTTATTTTCATTGGTGCGTTGGCCAATTTAAAGGCTAAGTGTATGTACCTGTGCCTATTTAGAGTGCTGAGAAGTTACGATGTTCCAGAGGACTTATTTTATTTCATTGTTCCAGCTTCCAAGTGGCCTATAGCCTACGTTTGTTACGCAGAAATTATAGTAAGACATATAAATGACTCATTTTATAAAAAGCTGTGTGCATGTGCACATTTGAATAATGTCAGGCTGTAAACGGATTCGGGCTTTAAAAAAGCTGTCAATCAAAATGTACCTGTCGGGCTCGGGCCGAATTCTGTCGGGCTCGGGCCCTATCAGGCCTAATTTTCATGGCCCGATTACAGCTCTAGTCTGCAATACTTGTAGATCAGATTGCCAATGCTTATTTTTTAAATGTTTTTTTTTATTATTATTAGTGATTAATGTGCCAAAATAATCACAGGACATCATTCTTCCTAAATTGATTTAATGACTGTAAGACTTTGATACATGGGCTGAGGATGCAGACTTCAGTTCCATTGTTAAACAGAAAACTAAAAAAACAATAACTTTTGCATTTGATAGCTACAATAGCGAATTTAAATTTGTGTTTCATGTACACAAGCAGTTTCTTGTAAACTAAAGGCCAAAATTAATTGAGCAGCATAATGAACTTCATAAAGCTAAATTTAAGCCTCAGCTTCAAACATCTTCTTCCTGCCGTCCATGCCAGCCTTGTCTTCAACATTTTTACGCCAGTCGCCAACATCACGCAGTTCTTTATCCTGTAAAGAGTAAATACATGTAACATTTAATTAGTGAGAGAAAGTATTAGAGGGGGACCTAATATACAAAAATTACTTTTGCAAGGGGTTTAAACAATTGTGTGGCAACAGTCGGCGACTATAACAAGCTTCTAATGGTAAAAATGTATTAATTTTATTTCTTAAAATCACACTTTGTAAAACAGTCTGCAGAAACAATTTGATTGACATTTTCTCTTTTGTACATATCATTAGAAGAGGGAAAGTTTTTGCCCATTAGTGATGATCTCTCCCTCAGTAGCATAGGATGTTAATATCTTGTTTTTGAATCTGCCACTATGCTGACACGCAGGCATTTGTAGCTCTGCTCTCTTTTGAAAAGATCTCATTTGAATTTAAAGTGACCAAAGTTACCAAAAACAGCACAATTAGGATCAAAACACAAAATTGGGCAGTTTCAACCGAGTTCTAAAACATTATTTGTAGACTACTTTGAGCTGAAACGTCATACACACTAGAGATCTCACACATCGAATCTGCGTCGGAAACCGCATATTTCCATACTATATAGTACGCTAAAATCAGTATGCGAGCCGAGTAGTATGTCCAAATTCATAGAATTCGAAAATCAGTAGGCGAGAAGTACCCGGATGACTTACTACTTCTGGCAAGATTCTGAAGTGCACATCCCATGCACGCTGCGCTATCCCATAATGCCTCGTGAGAGAATTCATGAATGGAAGTGAGGCGACGCAACTGACGCAGGTAGGTCACGTGACCATGACAAAATGGCGGATGTAGTACGTCTGAATTCCATTCATACTTTTCACATTCATACTGTATAGAACGTACTTTTCTAACGGCCGAGAAGTACGTTTACATTCAAATGCAGTACCTACTAAGTAGTAGGCGGTTTCGGACGCAGCCATAGTTTTATCTGATATATGTATCCGCACCCGACCCGCACCAGATCTTCAATTTAATAATTTAATTATTTGTTTTAGGCATGATGATAGGTCACCATGGATATTAACAGCAGATTCAGTGAGCTATAATATGTGCATCTCTGATAGTAAAATAATAGGCCTATGTTAATCGTAAACGTTTTTTTTTTTAAACGACCATTTATTTATAAAAACATATTATCTTTAGACAACATTTTCTTCATTTTCAAATAGATACAGAAAGTAAAAACAAGACATTTTAGCTTTAACAGATACAGGAACAAGATCACAAAAACGGTGCAACTTCAGCCTAAACGGCAGCCATGTTATGTTTACTTGGCCTTTTTCTTCGCACTGTGCAAAAACAGAATAGGATTTGTCCGATTCCGCATCGCCTCCAAAATTCGGCCACCTGCACTGAATGAGCATTCGCTTTCACCATTTGTTGTAGGAATGAACACGATTCTCCTCGCAAGGCGCTGCAGTCGTGGAAATATGCGATCTTGTTTCTCCCAGAACGATAGCTGTTTTTCCTTCGAGGACTCCTCTAACTGAAACTTTGAACAGGTATGCTACTCTTGCACTTCATCCATTATTTTGGGCGTCTCATCTTCCCATTCTGCAAAGCCCACTCTGCTTTTTCGCTGTTCCACTGCCATGTCCCGCTACATCTACCCACAACCCACCCGCAATTAATCATAATGTTTTTTTTTTTTATTACCCGGCCCGCTTGACCTGCGGATTATTCGCAGCGCCCGCTGATATAACCGCCATCCGCGCATCACTAATATACACTCTAGGGACATTAGAGCCTCTTTTTAGACCTTGTAAAAAGAGGCATAGTAGGTCTCTTTTAAGGAGTTAGGATTTGCAGTTTAAATGCTCACCTCCTCTTTGACCTCCTTCTTGACTTGTTTCAGGTTTGCTCTCAAGTCCAGAGAGACCTTGTGTTTGGAGCCCAGCAGAGCCTGAAGCATCTGATCAGCAGACATGCGCACTTTCCTCAGCGTTGGCTTCTTGAACTTGCCCTTCAGGTCAATAACTTTGATATTCAGGTCTTCGATCTGCAGTCACCCAGTGAGGACCATTAGAGGAAAAATTACGAGATCAAATACAAATTGGATTGGAGTAAAATTAGGATTTCTCACCTCCTTTGCACATTTGTTGACTTTCATTTCAAGATCATATCTTTCCTCATCAATCACATCAATTTTTCGATGAAGATCTCTGCACAGTTCCTATAAAGAATGGAGATAAGTATTTATTTACCTACTTTATTGCATGGCTCTCTTTAACACGTTATTCTAAACTAAGAATTAGAATACGTTAGTCTAATGAGTGGGATAATGTACATCTAGCCAGTTGTTTTTTGCAGATCAGTCCTTTCAGTCTAATGCAAAAGCTGCTGATAAATTCATCATGCTTTATTCTGTCAGAAAAACTGCCTCCATGTGGAGAGGGGTCTGGCTGCAGACCTGATAGAGTGCAATCTGGGCTGCATCCAATGCTTTTTAATGGGCTCACCTAACCCTACCCGTCACAGTGACGTCACTAGCTCCATTTGAGTGCATTGTTTCTGACATTGCATCGCTGAGTGATGCAGTCTCAGCTTGCATTATAAAGGCAGCATCCAGATACTATTGTCCATGTGGGCATTTTGATGTCAAAACAACATAAAAAATATGTTAAATTTGCTAACAGTTTGACGTCAAAACGACATTAAATTGACATTGAATATTGCTATCAAAAACAGTCGAAAAATCCAGCTTAAACCAGCCTAGGCTGGTTGGCTGGTTTTAGCTGGTCAACCAGCCTGGTTTTAGAGGGGTTTTGGCCACTTCTAGGCTGGTTTCCAGCCATTTCCAACCTGGTCGTAGCTGGTCAGGCTAGGAGATGACCAGCTAAAACCAGCTTGACCAGCCTAGCCTAAGCTGGATTTTTCAGCAGGGCTGTAATCGATTTAAGATGTCACTTAGATGTCATTTTGTTATCAAGGTAATTTGCATGCATCATAGAGATACAAAATCCAGTGTAATTTTGTCATTTGTAATTAATGCTTTTAGATCAATTAAACTTATATTATGATACTCTTTTCATGTCATTATTTTGGTGGTCAGAAGGACATCAATGTGTGGATGTCAAATGGACCAATCTAATCAGTTTGCATTTTGCGTTCATTTCAATATCAATTTGTAGTCAGTTTGATGTCAAGGTGAATGCTGTGCTAGATGTACTTTGTCCCTTACACCAGGGGTCACCAATCTTGGTCCTACTAGGTCCTCTAGGTCTAGTGCAGGGGTGGCCAACCCTCTTCCTGGAGAGCCACCTTCCTGCAGATTTCAGTTGCAACCCAAATCAAACACACCTGCCTGTAATTATCACGTGGTGTTCAGGTCCTAATTAATTGGTTCAGGTGTGTTTGATATGAGTAGCAACTGAAATCTACAGGAAGGTGGCTCTCCAGAAACAGGGTTGGCCACCCCTGCTCTAAAGTTTAGTTCCAACTTACCTCAACACATTTTCCTGGAAGTTTTAAGTATACCTAGAAACATCTTAATTAGTTTGATTAGAGCAGAAGCAAAGATCTGCAGGACACCAGCCCTCCAGGAACAAATTTGGTGACCCACGCCTTACACAATATGTTTCCAATATAGGGTGTCATACACTTATTTATTATGTTTTGGCTTTTTCAGATGTGATTTTTATTGCCTGGTACCTGTAATGCCTGCATGGATCCAGGTAGGGAAAGAGGCTGACAGGTTTCTGCCATGTATCTCTCCCTCTCCACCTCTCTGTCATTTACCTCCTGCTCCAGTAAACCCTTAGCGATGGAGAGCATCAAGCTCTGGAACATAAAGATGCTGGGGATTATTGTAACTAATCGCAGTTTTTCTATTGCATCGGTTTATTTCCTCAAATCATCATTAATATTTGCAAAGAGGTTTGAGCATTTCTCAAAACAATACCACACAATGGATTCATTTACACAAAAATACTTTAGCTCATCTTTCAGAGGTAAGTTAAAAATCCCTTTGTCATTGATCAATTAACAGGCAGTCAAAATGCTTTGTCAATATTACAGGACACATAATATAATGTATTTAATTGCAGAAAAATGCACATTATGTGGGAAATTGACTGAAAGAAACTGCATATGATTTACTGCTATCTATTTACATAGTGGTCTGACAAATAATTACAATGTTACTGGACACAAAGTAAAAAAGGAATTACTGTAGAAATACAAACACAGGAAACCCTGCTAAGGAATTGCAAGCCCAAACTCATAAGGCAACGTAAAAGTGGCTTATTTGTAAGAATTCATACAATTTCAAACTGCAAGTTTAATTGTCACAAGTGTTTCCTAACACACCAGAATGCTATATTTCTTGTCTGTCTCACCAAAAACATCTTATCCATGTTTCAAAAGCTGTTTATTGTGACAGAAAACAACATCCAACACCAAAGTAAGCCTAGTTCACACAACATGACCGAAATCATCAGATCGCTGTGCCGTTCAGACAACATGACTTGATTTTGTGTCTTTAAATCACTGTTGTGACCACACTACATTATATGACAACAACTCTTTCACCTAACAGCTCTAATATCTCAATAGTTCTGTCAAGCACCCAAACCACAGTCAATTAAATGTTGAGGGGACAGAGCTATCAAAGACATGGCACTATCCAGATACAGAGGGTGACAATGTGGCTGTATTTTGGGGCCTTGGGTTTTTGTGACAATAATAAAACAAAAGAAAAAGGTTAAACATCTTTAAGGGGACCGGATTAACATGTCGCTAAACTAAACGGTGGGAATGTTTATTGTTTTAAGATGATCGACAGGCTTTTAAAGATGTACACTCTCAGATGCTGTCAATAAATGTGTAAGTTGGCTCTTTTTTTGCATGATAATTCTTCATCAATAAACAAGAATAAACAATATGTCTTGTATTCAATATAAAGTGACACTTATAGTACACTACTTGCTACTTTAATTTCCCAAACAGTAATTTTGGGCAAAGTATCGGTACCGGATCAGTATCGCCAATACTCGCCTTTATTTTATTTGGTATCGGATCGGATAGGAAACCAGTGGTATCGCACATCACTACTACACATTACTGAACATATTTTATATTAAAAATTGTAACGTATACCAAAAATATATCCATTAGAAATTTTCATTTTAATTTATTAATTTCAGTTAATTTATTATTTTTTTTTTCGAACTTGATTTGCTATTTGTTGTACTGTATTTGTAGTATATACCTTCTATTGACAGTGACATATCATTTTGCAAGTGATGGCTTACATCAGAGGTTCTCAAGCCTGTAGATCCACCTTCCTGAAGAGCTTAGTTCCAACCCTGATCAAACACAACTAAACAGACAGGTGTGTTTGATCAAGGATGCAGCTGAACTCTGCATGAAGGCAGATCTCCAGGAACAGGGTTGGCCACCCCTAGCTTACATGAAAGTATATTTGAAGAGATTGACGGTTTCACTAAGAACCAGCTAATCCATCTTGATCAGCAAGCCACATGCTTTTAGTTATTCTTCAAAATTGATGTAATTTATATTTATTCATTTGTAACCATGTGTCAAAACACATTTTAAGCAACTTGCTTAATGAAAGAACTGCGCTGTGCATGTATTGGCCATTGAATAACTTTTATATAACGTGCGTGAGAGATAATTTAATAATAGGCAAAGTTCGTTTTGAGTTTATTTTCAACTTTTGGGGGAGTTAGTTTTGGCTCCTAAACACCTTTAGCTAAGCTACCATTGGTCTGTGGCGATTAAGCAATTGGTGGGTATGTTCTGGAACTCCACCTTCTTTGACATGCAATTAATTTGAATCACATATTTAAGGAGGTCAGACAGGAGAACAACATCCAACACCAAGGTAAGCCTAGTTCACACTACAGTACATGACTTTAAAAATCATCAGAGTGCTGTGCCATTCAGACTACATGACTTGATTTTGTGTCTTTAAATCACTGAGGTGTTTGGCAATAACCCACAAGAGTGGGGCTTGAACTCTAAATGATATGACAACAACTCCTTCACTCAACAGCTCTGTGAAGCCCCCAAACCACAGCTAATTTAATTGGTTGCTTGTGCGTTGACTTCACTGACACACTGGGCCTTATCATACAACTGATGCAATAAGGCATTACTTGTTTGGTGTAATTTGTTGCTATTTTTATACCAACGCAACTCTTAATTTTCACATTTTGTGCCACGCTGTTTAAGTAGCAAATCCATTTGTGCCACTTTGTGGACTCATGGGTGTTCCGGTCTATCAAGGAGGTGTGTTAAGGCGCATTGCTGGAACATTGCTATTTTTAGAAACTAAAATAGATCATGCCACTGACCAAGTAAAAGCTGGTCTAAAGTCGCTCTTCATTATTATTTTTCATTTACTCGTTTGCTGGAAATTAGAAATGAATTTAGAAATAATTTTGAAACAAATCTTTGCGCTTAACAAACTAAATTAAATATGTAGGCTAATGGATGTCTTCAGTGGAGTGCGTTCAACACAGTTTCTTTACTCCAAAAAAGTAAAGGAGTAAAGAGAAAGTAAAGAGGCTGAATAGAGGAGGCTCATTCTTTATCCTTGGTTGCAGATGGTCTGTTCAACTGTTTTCTTGCTAGTGTAGCATTCAGTTTTTCCACTTACAAAGTCCGGCATGTACATAACAACTGGAGAAACTGCTCGCTGCAGAGCCATTTGAGCAGAGCTGAGCTCCAGCGAGGGGGAGCATTAGCTCTCGCTCCTCCTCCTATAAGCTGTTTTAATGCTTACACCAACCCCACCCTTAACCCTACCCCCAGTGACATCACTCGTAGAAGAAGTGCAAAAAAAGGAGGAGCAAGAGCTCAAGCTCCACCTCGCTGGAGCTCAGCTCTGCCCAAATGGCTCTGCAGTGAGCACCACTTGAACAACTGTGCCATGGCAAGACGCAACTGACTCTTAAAGGGAATAGAGATGAGACTTTGATTGGTTTAATGCACGTTATGCCCAAAACACACCCATAACTCATTAAGAGAACAAAGACCCTGCCGGGGCGCAAAGTGAATTGGATTCGGACACGGCCTTGATGCTTTTGCGCCATGCGCTTTAGACTTTGTGCCTTGATCATTAAAAATGAGCCCACTGTGTATAAAATCTTTCTGAAATCGTTCAATGCGTGGATGAGTCTGTGGATCGATCGCTCATATATCTGCATGATTCAGCTTATAGATGTGGCTTTAAAATGCTCTCGTGTCCATGTAAACGCAGGCTGAAGAAAGTACATCAATGACCATTCTGACCATTTACAGACATTTCCATTGAGCTCCTAAACACAATGACCATTGAGATTATGAGTTGCTCTCTCATTGGCTGCAACTCGTCACTATGGCTGTTTCTCGATATGCATTCTTCAGGGATCTTGCGTTCTCCTTGTGTAACGTCATCATCAAAGTTCAGTTCCATTACTCAAAACCGCAAGGACTGAGTACATGTGAAAATTCCTGGATGTGTTCTAGATATCAAGGACACACCGATGCGGACTTGAGCGCAAAGCTAGCTTGTGAAGTCCCAAAAGTCATTGCGGCCAAATAAATGAGGTAGGAACTGCAGCATTTTTTTTATTTTTTATTTATTATTAAAGTTTAAAGATATAACTTGTTTATCTCAGGAGTATCCTACATGAAACGGTAGAAGTAAACATTACCATGAAAATCTTAAAGACATAAACACATTAAGGGTGTTTATTTGCTGAAATTCCGATTAAAATCAATTTTATTTGTATTGTGCAACGTATATTTATAAAGTCTTTATGCAAAGTATATAATGTGAAAAGGTAAAAAAAAAAACAATAAATCGTATGAATGCTGTAATGTTTAAATCATTTTCTGTTAAAAACGCATGAAGGTCTCGTGACCAGCAGGAGGAACCAGTGAAGAATGCAGCATCTTATCTCTTACAGGACGCTTTCTCTGTTCTCGCGGTCTCCTGAGTTCATTCTTCCGAGGACACCAGGCAAGTCCGGTCTCCACAAGAACGTAAGTCCGTTCTCTGCATTCTTGGAATTGAGAAACAGCCTGTATCTGATCAAGTCAGCTGACTGGTCTGGAATATTTAGCACGCTAGGTATTGGATTTTCATCTGCAAGGCGTCAGCGATGAGTCAGCGAGCCTCTTTAATGCATCATACAGTAGTTCACACATAAAGACCACGAGCACCAAGAACCAGATTCTCTCCCAATCATCCCGATCTGTTGGCGAGCTTAAAATGGTGTTTAATATCCTGTAGTGTTAGTGTGAGTTTGGCTTTATCAACATGAATAAACAGAAGGGTGGAGTAGCAGAGCTGTTACAGATATATCCGCACCTGTACGATCACTCAAAGAGATTTTAAAGTCAAAATATTAGTTTTCTTTGAGTGTATGCACACCAGCAGTGCCATTCTGTGTCTGTCTGTGGCAAATAGAAAACAATATAAAAATGTGGTGGGCCATGGTGGCACTTTTCGCGCGAGTGCTAGTTTGTCAGATGTTCCCAAAAAAGTTTTCAAAGTTTTGTTCAGGGCATTTACAGCACAGGTGTTGATTTTATTGTACATTTGTTGTGTTCCTCTTTCTGCATACTATACAGTTCAATTAATTACACAACGAACAAGTTTCAATTTGAGTCATAAGGTACCTTCAGATGATGCTTGCGACTCGATGACATCTTTTTCCTGAGGTGTTTTAAAATGGTGAGATCAGTCATTAAAATACATTATTAAAGCAGATATTAATAGAAAATCACTGCATGCATATACAAAGCTATGCAAAATATAGTATAATAAATGCAAAACTGATGATGATTAAAACAGGAAAATGTAAATATGTACTCACTCCGACATCTTGGCTGAGTTTTGTTTTTGCCCCTGTGAAATAACACAATTTGTGATTATTTCAAAATACATTTAATATTTCAATGCGCAAAACAGTAATGCATTTTTTATTACCAATGAAAACATACCAAGCATTATTAATTTAAAAATAATGTTTGTTAGTGTTTAGATTAATTAAAAAATAAAAATAAAACATGAAAAACAAACCTCCTCTGATATTAAACATGCATTGATATAGTCGCAGGGTTTTCTTCATCATATTTAATTAATTATTTATTTAAAAATAAAATACAATATATTGTTGTAATATATAATCTTATTAAATAGTTGTCATTTTAAATGTATAATTAACATAATATAATATTTTTTAATGCAGTGGGCATTTTACATTTATTCTAAACCACTTTTTCAGCATTAAAAATATCTTTAAAACATCGTTTCATAAAGAAGGGCTCTACAATTTATTTATGTGTTATTTTTGTCAAAAGCATCTGCTAAATAACATGTAATTCAGGAGTTCACACTTAGATATGCTAGGCGTTAATAGCAGGTTTGGCATGCTGTCTGTACCAAGAGAGAACCCTGAGCTCGGAGATAATTAAGCCCAAGGCTTCCGCCCGGTCAATAAGCAAAGTAAGGCGTTCCGAGATCAGGTAGGTCTCAAGAGCTCCCCTTAGAAAAAAGAGGAAAGGAAGAGATTGGGTCCGGGGCGGATTGGCCATCTGGCAATTCTGGCAAATCCCAGAAGGGCCGGACCATTTTTTAAATGTGGGTCGGTCAGTTTTTTTAATATATATTTTTTTTATTGTATCGTTTTTACATGCAGGCAGATTTTATTTCTTCCAAGATCTGAATATAATGATGATGATGATAATAGTAGTAATAGTAATAAATGTTTAGCATTTGGCCCAACCGGCAGGTTTCGAGATGGGCTGACCCAATCCGACATAATCAGAGGTTACGTGGACGTAATCAAAATCTGGCAAGAATGTCAAACAAACAGTAAGTGCAACACAAGCTAATTGTCAAAGATGGACTATAAAAAAAATAGGAAAGGCTAGGGTCTCGAAAAGTTCAGAGTAAGCAAAAAAAAAAAGGGAGCAACGCGGAGGCGCAGTGGGTAGCGATGTCGCCTCACAGCAAGAAAGTCACTAGTTTGAGCCTCGGCTGAGTCAGTTGGTGTTTCTGTGTGGAGTTTGCATGTTCTCCACGTGTTGACGCGGGTTTTCTCGGCATGCTCCGGTCCAAACACAAGCGCTATTGGGGAGTTGGGGAAGCTAAAATTTGTGTGAATGTGTGTGTATCGGTGTTTCCCAAAACATATGCTGGCTCATTTCACTGTGGTGAACCCAGATTAATGATGGGACTAAGCCGAAAATAAAATGAATGTATAAATTTGTTATAAATGGGTTGTTTTTGTTCCACTCACATACATTAAATGTTTAAATATCTATTAAATATGGTACAGCTTATATTACTTCACCATCTGTACACCAATATATGTGCGTGTCTTTGAGTGGGGCTGTGTCGGTATGGTAATGTGGGCTGGTGTGGCTACAGTGCCAGGGCTGAATTTTTGTCACAGTCTGCCCCTGGATTGGGTGGAAGGGAGAATTATTCCAAAATGAAGACAAGGCAGTAGAGTAAAATCTGTCTACTTATTGTAAGCTTGGATCAATCTAATTATTACGGATGAGAATCCAGCCGTCACCAATCATATCACGTGCTCCTCTTGAAATTAGTTTATGAAACTTCACTTAGTCTGGCCAGCAATCATTGTGTTGAAATAAGGCAGTGATGGACACTTCTGATCCAAAATGAATCAGTCACTATTTTGGGGCAGAAGGTTCACCATCTCCTGAGATTTTTGCTAAGCCTGTTTCTGGATGACAATCAAAAGCATGACCTCGGCTCTATTCCTTTCCTCCCAATCCTCTGAAACCGATCTAACACAACAACTCAAAGCATGGCGGCAACTTTAATGTATTACCAAATAATTTTATACAAAAATGATCAGTAAAGAACCATCAAGCATGGGCAGAAAACTAATAAATACTTGCAATCTAACAAAATATAATCAAATTCACCTAAATCTGTCTAAATAAAACTGTTTCATGATATTATTAAATAATGTTATATTAAAAAAATACACATAACATTAAACAATACTTTTAATTAAAGTGGAAAATTAATTTCCCTATTGGGATAAAGAGTATCTTATAATTAGCTTAAAGATAAATAACAACCAACTCTTTAATCTATTTCTAGTGCAGGATAATTTTCAGTATGCATATAAATGCCTGGTCTAAAGGCTGACAATGGTTGACAATAAGATATTGTGATAATATGAGTAAGTATGTAGTAAAGACCTTTACACATGAACAATGCTAATATCCCAGATTTAAGCCATAGCATCATTGTTTAAAGCACCAAAGAGATCCCTGGGCATCATTATAGACTCGCCAGCTGAAGTGTTATTCATTTATTTAAAGATTAGTTCTTGGCAGCACGATAAACACAAGCATATCACCTTCTAATCCTAAAAGCCAAAACGGATCGAGTTTCCAAAACTCAAATCAACACATTGTCTTTCAGCAACTAAATGTGTTTCCCAAAATAGGTAGAGAGATTTTCAAATAGCGGTTTCAAGTAATGATACAAAATTAAGATCTCATGACGAATATAATAATGAAGACGGATACACTTTAAAAAAGCGATTAGTTGACCTAACTTAAAAGTTACAAAGGTAAAACTCACTTTTTAAAAAGGAATAGTTCACTCAAATCAAAAATGTACTCACTATTTATTTACCCTCAAGTGTTTCCAAACCTTTATGAGTTTTTTTATGAAAAGAAGATATTTTGAAGAAAGGTGAAAACCTGTAACCATTGACTTTCACAAGAAAAACAAGTACTATGGAAGTCAGTTCCAGCTTTTTTCAGAATATTTTTGTTTGTGTTCAACATAAGAAAGAAAGTCAAACAGGTTTTAAACAAGTGGATGAGTAAATGATTCAGTCAACTTGTCACTTTTAATGTAGTGTTTACTCACTTTTTAAATTAAAGTAACTTACCACTTTTTAGTGTAACTGATTTACCAATATATATATATATATATATATATATATATATATATATATATATATATATATATATATATATATATATATATACATATATATACATACATACATACATACATACACACACACATACATACATATATATATATACATATATATATATATATATATATATATATATATATATATATATATATATATATATATATATATATATATATATATATATATAAGGGATGTAACAATATTGTAAATACCGTCATACCGCAATAGTAATTTTTTTCAATATTACCGTAGGCAAATGACTCAATAAATCATATCTCTCTGTCCCAGAAACCTCAGTACCAAATGAGAAGGGTTTTTTCTTCTGTTGCAGGGGACATGCCCAGAGATCCCAGCTTTTACCAGATTATAGTTATATGATAATTTTCCTTAAAAAAACCCATCTCTATCTGTGAGTGATTAAATGTTGAATGTGATGAGTTTTCAACAATACTAAATTGAAACTTTATTTTTTTTAATGGTTTAATAGTTTTTTTGTTATTAAAATTGAAAAATTGAAGTTCCTGTTTCGAAACTTACAGATAGATGGCTAATTTGTATGCCATTGATATGTTCAGTGCTAAGGTAAATAAACACTTTTGGCACTTTTTTCAAGGCTTTTCATTAGTTTTGTTTTTCCTGTAAATTATTCAATAAATACCGTATTGTGCCATTCATACCGAGGTATTATCGTACCGTGAAATTCTGATACCGTTACATCCCTAATATATATATATATATATATATATATATATATATATATATATATATATATATATATATATATATATATATATACACATACACGTATACATATATTTATATTCAAGAATAAACAAAGCTTAGTTCAGGAAACTTCTATATAGGCTATTGAAAAAAAAAACTGTTCATTATTTCAGTATTGCTGAGCTTTTTTTCTATAACAATAATAAAACAATATTGTTAGCGTGTTTTAGTGCTGGTACATTGCCTGGTTTAGTGCTTCATGAATAAAAAATGACGCTAAACCACCAGTAGGTGATGGCAAGTCATAGCGAGTGATTCCATTCATTCAAATGATTTGTTCATTTAGAAATGAAAAATAATTAGGCAGTATTGTGTGTAAAATATAACTTGATCAGTATGTATAAACTCAATATCACTCTTGTGATCATGCTCACATGCTATTTTTTAAAAAGATATTACTCAACTATATCATAACCTATACATTTTTAATAAAATAATAAAAATAATAAATAAATGACACTAAACCACCAGTAGGTGGAGGCAAGTCCCTGTTATAGCAAGTGATTCAGTAAACCGTTAATTCAAATGATTTGTTCAAAACAGCTGATTCATTTAAAAATAAAGCAGGAATGGATTGCTGAATGTTTGATCCACTCGATTTAATCAAAACAGATTAATTTATAAACAAAACACTTCAGTGTTGCTGTACTCGAAAAATAATTAGGCAATATTGTGTGTAAAATGTAACTCGATCAGTATGTATGAACTCAATATCACTCTTGTGATCATGCTCACATGCTATTTTTTTAAAAGATATGACTAAACTATATCACAACCTATACATTTTAAATAAATAATAATAATAATAATAATTAATAATTATAAATAAATAATACTTAACCACCAGTAGGTGGAGGCAAGTCCCTGTTATAGTGAGTGATTCAATAAACCATTAATTCATATTATTTGTTCAAAACAACTGATTCATTTAGAAATGAAGCAGGAATGGATTGCGGAATGTTTGATCCGGTTGATTCAATCAAAACAGATTAACGTATAAACAAACAACTTCAGTGTTGCTCTGCTCAGAGCAGAAAAACAATAAGGCAATTTTGTGTCTAAAATGTAACTCAATTAGTGTTAATGTACGTAAAACTGTATGTAATCAGTATCACTCCTGTGGTCACATAACTAAACTATATCATACATTTTTTATTATATTTTACTATACTTTTTTTGAAATAGAAAAAAACCCTCAATATGACAGTCTCAGCTTGCATGTTGTTTAAACAATTATCATATTACAGCAGAGAATAAATATTGCACAGCCATAATCATGCGCAATAAACTCATCTCAAATAGTGTCTACAAAAGAGAAAAGAACCTTCAAAATGCACCACAATTAGAAATATTTAGTTGAAACATTACATTTCAAACAAAGAATAAAATATCTGTTAGCAGATTACAGCATCCGAGACATGCTCGAAAGCAGATTAAAACATAAACGAATGCATAAGATAAAGAAAAGTGGAGAAAACAGCATCTCACCTATAAGCTGAGGCAGACGCAGCCAGAAGAATGGAGGAAGAAAGGGTCTCTGCAGGGGAGTGGGCAATGTAAGTATATATTGTATTCCCCTATGACCAAGGAAATCCCATCTCACTTTTTATGGAAGTAGATGCATTCAGAGAACCAATGGGCTCACACACACCTGAAACACAATATCAAATCCCACATCTGAAACCCCGCCACATAAATAACCCCTTTATAGATTGAGCAATTTATTTTTAATCCCACAAACAGAGGCCCAGTCATGAAGCAGGGTAAATGAACACTTTGCAATAATAAAACAATGCATTTCCTGAGCTTAAGATGAATTAAAATAAGTTGATGCATGCATAATGTATTGCAATATGATTTAAGAATTTGTCAGGCATGAAAATTATTTTTCAAGCATCAAAACAATCAACATTTTTTCTACATAAATGTGTCTAAAAAATATATATTTAAAAATATTTATTTGATTATATTTTAAAATATTTTGCCACTATTTTTAAAGTACCAGGTTTTAACCATTTGTTACCAAGACGGTAATGTAAATAAATGTGAATCATTTAAGATATGATTTAATTTAGCACAAATAAATGTTCATTTTTCAGTCCTAAAGTTAGAATATCTTGATCTCGCTGGAGTTATGACAACATTTTATTCCCATCATAATGCATAAATTCAAGTGGAAGAGACAAGAAATAATTAACATGTCGACACTTGTCAACATCTATTTGTGTTGCTGCATCAATGAAAACTGGAAACAACTGTATACTTAAACGGTTAGATCTGCCAAAAGTGAATTTGTTCATCTTTGGGACACAAATGAAAATATTTTAGAAGAAATCCTCCATAGACAACAATGGTTCCTAGAAATGTCTCGAAAAGGCACCAAAAATATTGTCAAAATATTTCATGTGACTTTAGTGCCTCAACTGCAATCATATAAAGCTCTAAGAAAAAAATGGAAAAAATGTGTTTGTTTGCTTATATCTTGTCTCCGGCGTCAGGTCAAGGTGCAAACTTACTATAGTCAGTAAGGTGTACTAATTTAAAAATTAATTAATTAGGGATTCAACCCGCATGTGTCGTATTGCGTGTAATAAATGCACACCCTAATCTGACGAGGAAAACTTAAAGAACAATGTTGTTAACTCATTCAATTTCCTTCAGCTTAATACCTTTATTCATCAGGGGTCGTCACAGCGAAATGAACCGCCAACTTATCCAGCATATGTTTTACACAGCGGATTCCCTTCCAACTGCAACCCAGTACTGGGAAACACCCATACACACTCATTCACACACATACACTACAGCCAATTTGGTGTATTCAAGTCACGTGTATTGCATGTCTTTGGACTGTGGGAGAAAACCCACGTGAACACAGGGAGAACATGCAAACTCCACAGAAATGCAAACTAACCCAGCCAGAACTTGAACCAGCGACCTTCTTGCTGTGAGGCAGCAGTGCTAACTACTTAGCCATCGTGTCAAATATATATATATATATATATATATATATATATATATATATATATATATATATATATATATACACTGAATAAAAAAACGATAATAAGAAATGCTAAACAGGCCGAACAACCATCTGCATTTCTGCATCAACCCTAAATAGAGCAAACTGTTCACTTAAAGGGTTAGTACATTACAAAAAAATACTCTATTATCAATTACTTACCCTCATGTTGTTCCTATCACCCGAGACCTTCTTTCATCTTCAAAACACAAATAAAGATATGATATCTGAGAGCTTCCTCATCCTCCATAGACATTCTTGTCTCGATATCCAAGTCCACAATTGCTGATCCATTATTGTTTTCATATTTCATTTTCTCTTTTGTTGCTATTTTTAAAATGGTAGTCCAGAGTGTATTTTTAAGGCTTGGCTGTGTTTATAAGATGCAAAGCAATGTGTGCTCATACTTCATTTGTAAAAAAACGACTGTAATAAAAACAACTCATATTTCCTAGTTTCTCCGAAAGTCTCCCCCTCAAGACGATCAGCTAACATAATGCGCTGACCACCAGAAAAATCAAATCAGAAGATCACCAGAAAAAGCGGTATGCCTCTACTAGCGCACACTTTGCCTCTGTTGTGTAAATACTGTCAGCGTAACTGTTAGCTGTATCAGTTTGAGCCTGAATCAGACAAAAAAATGAAGACACAGCTGAACCTTACGCCTGCTCTCTAAAATAAAATCTGACAAAAGTTTATATATATATATATATATATATATATATATATATATGAAACGTTCACATATCTTTTCCAAGTTCATTATTTGAGATGTAGAACCAGAATGCAGGGAAAGTGGCCACTGTACACTGTGGACACTGTAGCTCGTGAAGACTGTGGGTGTTTACAGGGGTTTCACAGATCAATATGAATTTGTAGCTAAATTGTTAGCCGTGCCATACAGCGTTAGCCATTGTTTACATCCTGGCTACAAAATACAGGTAATGCTATCTTCTAAAGCTATCTAAAGCTTCTTCTATTATCGTAAGTGCACCTTTGTGGAGTTTTTAGCCAACTGAACTGAAAGAGACTGGAAGCCGTCCTTTGTCAAATGCTAGCTATATCTTTTTTTCTTAATTCTCTGGAACATAATTAAAATTAAATTGTAAGTACTTCTCTCTTTGTGTCGTGTCCTTTGGAAGTTCACATACAGAAGCAGAACAAGCTCTGTGCAAATAGCAGTGTTTAGCTTTCTCTGCTATAACATTAAAGCACCTTTGGCCACGCCCCTTCATTGCGTGGAGTGTATGCATGTAACCTTAAGGGTTTATGATCTTGTTAACCCAGACGTATTTTTTTTTTGTCCCAAACTTCGTTCGCTGTAGGCTTTGCAAAGCTAACTTTATACATGCCAATGTCTCCCTCTGCTTTAAACGTTGAGCGTATTACATTCAGAGACGCTGTTTATGTTCATACGACTACATTACACATCAACTAGGTTTAAAATATAATATATTAGCGGACCACCCCTTTAATTTTCTGTAGAAATGTTTTACTATAGTAGTCAACATTTGAAGTAGATGTTCATTTCAACTCTTCATAAAAGCTGAACTATTGAGCAACACCTATTATGGTCATAGGACAAATTAGAAAAACTTTTTTGATCCACTTCAAATGTTGATTATTGTACAAATTTTGGTAGAAAAATAGACATCATTCCCATATTAAGCAGTACAAGTCTTAATTCCCTGGTTTCCTTTTAAGCAAATGAATGGCAATGGACGCTGCAAGTTTTGCAGTGACGCATAAGTATTTATCAAAATTTTGCTCTGGAGGCAGCACTAAATGCAAATGTATTTGCTCATTTCTAAACAAGCAGCTAAGCCTGATTAAGTGTAAATTTAATAAGAGCTAAAGCAGAGCAATGATTTCTCTTTCCGTTTCCAACATGATGAATCAACTGGAAGGGATATCAAGCGCAATTTGATCTCTTTCTTGACCCAGTATTTTTTGTATTGTTGATGCCAGAGCAGTCTAGAGGGACAAGGTACACTCTTGCTCATTCAGATGAGCCTGTGAACACATGAAGAGAAGCAGACTTATAAATGATCTATTTATATTTCCAAACGGCTGCTCTGGTGCTGATGGCTACCTCCCCAGGCACTCCAATATAGTAGCGTAATTAGCACAGCTGTCAAACAGACACCATACAAGAATCTGAAAATGTGGCAAATAAGAACCGTAATATTTTTCAGTACATTTGTATTATTTCCGCTCTATGGATGAAATGAATAAATGTCATGGCAAATAAGTTGTGAAACATTTTTTTCTACTCTGTCTTAATGTATTTTATATTTAAGCGAAATAGATTCTACAAAAAAGTTTTGTAGGTGGTTTTCTATACTTGCACTGTAAAACAGAATAGATTCAATTTCTTAAACGAAATAATCTATAGATCAAAGTGCAAGATAAAGTTGCTGATTTTAAACTGCAAAATGGCATCAAGAATTCCAGTTTAATTTCTGTAATTGATCTGTAACCAATTGCATGTTGGGTATCATCTTAAATGAGAATGCTTCATTTGATAGACCTTCTGGTCTCTACACAATTTTAACTCATTGGTTTTTACACTCTTTGGTCTTCACTTGCACAGGTAGATTTGCTGGTCTTTACCCTCTTCAGTTTTCTCTCATACAGGTAGATTCCCTGGTCTTTACACTCTTCCGTCTTCACTAGCACAGGTAGAGTCCATGGTATTTACACTCTACAGTCTTCACTAGCACAGGTAAAGTCCGTGGTCTTTACACTCTTCACTCGCACAGGTAGAGTCCCTGGTCTTTACACTCTTCCGTCTTTACTCGTACAGGTAGAGTCCCTGGTCTTTACACTCTTACTTGCACAGGTAGAGTCCCTGGTCTTTATACTCTGCACCTGCACAGGTAGATTCCCTGGTCTTTACACTCTTTGGTCTTCACTCGAACAGGTAGATTCCCTGGTCTTTACACTCATTGGTCTTCACTCGAACAGGTAGAGTCTCTGGTCTTTACACTCTTCTGTCTTCACTCACACAGGTAGATTCCCTGGTCTTTACAATCTTCGGTCTTCACTCACACAGGTAGATTCCCTGGTCTTAACACATTTCAGTCTTCACTTGGACAGGTAGATTCCTTGGTCTTTACGCTCTTTGGTTTTCCCTCGGACAGGTAGATTCCCTGGTCTTTACACTTTTCCATCTTCATTCGCACAGGTAGATTCCCTGGTCTTTACACTTTTCCATCTTCATTCGCACAGGTAGATTCCCTGGTCTTTACATTCTTCCGTCTTCACACTTTTCGATCTTCACTTGCACATGTTGAATCCCTGGTCTTTATACTGTTCTGTCTTCACTTGCACAGGTAGATTCCCTGCTCTTTACACTTTGGTCTTCACTCGTATGGGTAGATACCCTAATCATTACACTTTTTGGTCTTTACACTCTTTGGTTTGCACTTGCACAGGTAGACTTGCACTCTTCTGTCTTCTCTCACCCCAATAGACTCGCTGGTTTTTGCACTGGTAGACCCGCTGTTCTTTACACTCTTTGGACTATGATTTTTTACTCAGTCTTTACACTCTTCGCTCTACACCCAAACAGGTAGGTTCTCTAAGTCTAACACTTCAGTTCTCACTTGCACAGTCAGACTTACCGGTCTTTAAAGATCTCACAAGATGGATCATAAAAACAGCAACTACAGATCACAAAGTGTCTCCTGGAAAAGAAAAAAAAGACATCACAACTCAAATTCCATGAACTAATAAAACATACAATAAATGGTTTACAAGTGATATTTACCTTCAGTATTACAGGACCTGCACGTGTATCCCACTCAAACATATGACAACACAGAACTCAGTGCATCAGATTCTCTTTAATAACATGTACAAATGCATTTTCTTCAAAAACGTGATACAGAAAATACATTGCCTCACATTATTCTGCTTTTTAACGCATTGAGAATGATTTTAGACCCATAAAGTTAACCTGAGAGTTCATATTGTTAGACCTTTACAGGGTAAGATCAACCATCCAAAAATAGATTTAAATAGACTAATGAATAAGAATAAAGCAACAAGAAATGTTCCAATTGAATCTAAATACAACTTTGCTAATGTCAGAAGCTAACTGCAGGCCCGTAGAAGGTAATGTTCACACTGATTGACGTCACCACCACACTGATTGCAGTACAGGCACTGTTCACTGTGAGCACTGCTATAAAACCTTTACAACAGCTTATTCAGATGGAACTGATCTCTGCCATACATCACAAAATTACACCAACAAAGAGCATTTCCTGAACATGTCAAAGCATAAAGACGACATTCTGTCTATACCTGATGAGTGCATACAGTGTGCGCGTGTGAATGTCACAATAATCACACTGGACAAGTTCAAACAAAAGGCACCAAAACTCAGAAGGGTCTTTCTTCACTAAACTGTGCACTAAATATCAAAATAGAAGAATCACTGCTGACAAGCGTAAGCCATGTCAAATATTTGAGAGCGGTTTTCCCATGAAGCAGACGTACGTCACCAAGACGCGTCGTTTTATATTTGTGGATAGATGTCAGCAAAAAAGTAATTCACATGCATCTGAAGTCTTTAAATGGAACTTTCCAGCATATACTGGATGCCAAGCAGCATGTTAGAAACTAATAAAGTAAGAATGTTGCTGTTTTCATTTACAAAACCTGACACGATGAGCACCTGATGATGCACTGCTAGCATAGCTAACGTCACTGATTCATCAGATTCCAATGTTGTCAATCGATTGAATGGGCGTTATCAGTTGATAGATATGGGCCAAAAGGGGCCTTCTGCACCTACTAATAGGCTGTTATCATCCATCCACATAGTTAATCAGCTATAGATCACATTTGGCTGTGGCCGGAACTTAACGATAATTATTTATATTATTTATTAAATTTCCCATTAATTGTATTTTATTAATGTCTACACCAGGGGTGCCCAAACTCGGTCCTGGAGGGATCGAGTTTAATTATAACCCCAATCAGACACACTTGGGCAAGCTAATCAAGCTTTTACTAGGCCTTTTAGAAACATCCTTGCAGGTGTGTTGATCCAAGTTGGATCTAAAATCTGCATGACACCGGCCCTCCAGGGCCGAGTTTGGAAACCCCTGGTCTACTCTTACCCCCAACCCCAAATCCAACTGTCAGCGTAATGTAAAAACAAATCTGGATCTGGAGTCTTCTCTATTAGTATAGCTGATTAACCATGTTACAGCCTTCTGAACCTACCAGTAGGCACAGAAGGCCCCTACTGGCCCATATCTATCAGCTGATAACCACTGATAACAACCATTTAATCGAGTAATAACATTCGAAGCGTGTGACTGATTAAGATATCAAAATATTTGCTGCATGAAAGCATTTGCTTTTCAGATTTCCTTTCAGGAAACATCAAACAATTTGCAACAACTGAAGTAAACAAAAATGAATTCTCAATTAAATCAAATCCAGGGCGTCTTGGTGACATACATGTGGCTAAATGGCTAAATCAAAATACAATAGAATCCATGAACAACAATCATTATAGATAAACAAACATTATGATAAAAATATTTTGATCTATATTTACTATGCAACAATTAACCAAACTCAGTCACGTGTCGAACTTGTGCATTACCTTGTGGTTAGTGCAATATCAAGCTTTTGCAATTGAGCATTGCTCCACAATTCTGTTCGATTCATTGTCCAAATGCCAACAATCTATAAAAAGTTATAAAGTGGGCCAGTTTGAGTGCTTTTCACGATCACAAAATTCACATTTTCAAGCACTAAAATTAGTCAAATATATTGAGTATTACACATTTAATAAAATACACGTAGTAAATGAAATGGCTCCTCATAGAGGACTACTCTTACTGTGTAGCTTTCATCCCTGGTTAAACGCAAAGAAATATATCAACCAACTGTCAAATCAGTGAAGAGGCCAACATAAATTGTGCTTTGAACTGCCAGACCCAATGACTAGGTATGTTTAGTCCTTGATCGGTTAAAGAGAATAGTTGAGATATTTAGTCAATAGTATTCCTGTTACACATCAACTCCTCAGTAGTGGCATTTGTAGTCGTATGTGATCGTTTCATCTCCTGAGAGCCCCCACTACATTTCTTCCTCAGCATAAACCTGCACAGCATGGCTATGTACCCACGTGAATAAAAATAAATAGGAGATATTTTACCGGACAAATTCTGTTGTTTAGCAGCTGCACAAAGCATGTTTGTTCTGGTTTCATTTAGCCAGAAGCGAAATGAATGACTCAAACTCTTTCTGAAATTGCCACTTGAACAACTTCAGACAATCTTCACAGTTAGTACTCACACCGTGACATCCAGCTTAGTTAAAAATGCAACAAAAAGCTGCCTTTAACTGTTTACAAAGGGGAAAGAGAATCACTAAATTAAAAACGTTCAAAGATAACTGAAAATCCCCAAGGTTCCCTATCAGGTCCAAGCCACTTTGCGGGAGATGGCCTGTTTAAAGCACTCTGGGTCCGTGTTCCCGCCAGGTCTCAAAGCTCTTTCAAGACTTACCAGAACATTCTGATGGGACTCACGAATGTTGACGGGGTGTTTGGCTCTGAGCAGCTCGTAGGCAGCAATAAGCCTCATGTTTTGTTTGACCATGAGGTACTGAATAATGCAAGTGGGGGCTAGGGAAAACCCATCCCGACAATGCACCAGCACTCGCTTCTTCTTCTCCGTGGAGGCATCGATGCACTCGTTGATGTCCTCAAAGCATCTGTGCTTAAGCGCAAGCCCTTCTTGGACAGTGTCCGGAAGGTCGCTCATGTCCACTTTGAGTCGAGACCAACTATGCTTGACACCCCTTGAACAAGTGCAAGGAATGACTCTTAAACAAGTCTCTCCAGGTAGGCTGCTCATGTCAATAACACTGTCGATGTTATTGCGGCACAACGTACGTCCGTTATAAGCCGCGTTCAGGTTGCCCACGTAAATGTAATCCGTAACCTTGGATATGACCGGTTCGGAGTACTGGAAATGCTCAGGGACACTCTGCTTGGGTTCGGGGGTCTCTGGGCCTGTCTTAGCACTGCCAGGCACAGCTCTGCGGCTGTAGTTGCGCATTTTCTTGGATCCGGAGCGGGAAGGAGGATTGGAATCGGATTCAGAGCTGCTGTTCCAAGGAGGGGAGAAAAGCGAAAAGCGACTGGAGGATTTGCTCTTGGTGAGGTGCTCCACTGGACTGGAGAGACCGGAGCTGGAGGTGGTGGTGGAGCCAGAAGCACAGAAGAGAGATGCTCTTTCCAGGGAACCTGTGCTGCTGGCTGCTCCGGCACTGTGGGCCTGCTCCATCTTATGAAAATAAAAAGTAAAATGCGGGTCTCAAAATGGGCCTTTTTAACAATGAGTTACAAGCTGCTGACTTGAAAGTACTTCCACTAACCTGAGCTTTGAGGTTGTTCTTCCATTCCTGGGTCTCCAGAGCTTTGAAGCGTCCATTGCTGTCTGAAGACACTGAGAGACACAGGGGCCGATGGGTCCTGGGGGGGAGCTGGGGTGTCAGGGCCATGGCAAGCGGCCGGGAGTCAGGCTGCTCGTTCCTACTCATCAGATCCGGACAGGAGCCTTCAAAACAAATCAAGGCAGTTCAGGTCAGTGAACAGGCAACTGAGCTTCTTCAAAGTTATGATTTTAGTCGTTTATATGGCTTTTTTTATTTTATATGACCGAAAAAGAATGGATCTGACAATTAAACTTTACAAATTCAACACTACCTGTATTGTCCACTTGATTTTGAGGAGTGTTGAGGAGTTAGGGTAGGGGTCACCAATCTCGGTCCTCAAGGGCCAGAGTCCCTGCAGGGTTTAGCTCCAACCTGCCTCAACACACCTGCCTGAATGTTTCAAGTTTACCTAGTAAGACCTTAATTAGCTTGTACAGGTGTGTTTTATTAGGGTTGGAGCTAAAATCTGCTGGACACTGGCCCTCCAGGAACAAGTTTGGTGAACCCTGAGTTAGGGTTATGGTTATTCTTATACTCTACTGAATGGCCATTGTGTTCGTGCTCTTAACATACATGTCTCCAATGGACATTGCTGGTATAGTCACATTTTAAAAATGTTAGTACAATTTGTATCAAAGCAGGTATTTTTCACAACACCAAAGGCTGCATTTACACTGCATGGTTCAAGTAAACCAATTCGGATTTTTTTTCTCTCATGTGGCACAGATCCCTTATAGCCCATGTATGTGTAAGCAGGAAAAAAATATCACATGGATTCTGATTTAATCAAATCAGATTCAGGCCTTGTTCATATGTGGAAATTTATCTGATATGAATCGGATCTGTGTTCTCGAGTCTGCATTGTAAGCAGGTAGATCGGATTTTCACCTGTCAATGCGAGTCGCGCGTCATTAAAAACTGTAGCGAATGACGTCAACTGTCACGCTTTCATTTCAGAGCAGACTTCAGCAGAGTCCCAAACCTTAAATCTCATACACGAGGACTAAAAAAGCGTTTATATTTTCATATAGCACAAGTATTAAAGCATGTTAAAGAGAAAGAGAGACAGTGCAACATCCCCCACGAAAACAATATAAACTAAAACTGTAGCATACATCACATGCATAAATCACACCATGGAAATAACAAAGATGCTTACTGGTTTAAAGAAGCCTAGATTAAAAGAAGATGGGCAAACGAGAACTTTTTTGCCATAAATTATAGTAGAACAACTAGTCAAAAAGAATTTAAAATACGAT